>NC_048311.1:10183868-10364228 GCF_013100865.1 Trachemys scripta elegans | reverse complement strand
CCGGCGGCTGGGGTCCGGAGGCAAGGGGGCTGCCCGAAGCCGGTAGCGCTGGCTCGGGCAGCTCGGCTCTTAAACGGAGCCGAAGTCTGAGTCAGGGGAGGAGCAGAGCAGCCGCGGGAGAGGAAGTGCCCGGCCGGTATTTTTCCCGGACATGTTCGGCTTTTTGGCAATTCCCCCCGGACAGGGGTTTGATTGCCGAAAAGCCGGACATGTCTGGGAAAAACCGGACGTATGGTAACCCTAGTTTTCCTTCCTTCATCCCTTTCCTTCAGAAAGCACACAAGTGCAAATAGATTCTGCCAAGCATTTCTGATCACATTTGTGAGAAAGGCTCAATTACTATCGCGAAGTCACATGAGCCCTCTATCAGACTCATAGACTTTAAGGCCAGAAGGGATCATCATGATCATCTAGTCTGACCTCCTGCAGATTGCAGGCCACAGAACTTCATCTACCCACTCCTGTAATAGATCCCTAACTTTTGGCTGAGTTACTGAAATCCTCAAATCATCGTTTAAAGACTTCAAGTTACAGAGAATCCACCATTTACTCTAGTTTAAACCTGCAAGTGACCCAGGCCACACGCTGCAGAGGCAGGAGAAAAAACCCCAGGGTCTCTGCCAATCTGACCCAGGGGAAAATTCCTTCCCGATCCAAAATGTGACAATCAGTTAGACCCTAAGCATATGGACAAGACCCACCAAGCAGACACCTGAGAAAGAATTCTCTGTAAACTCAGAGCCCTCCCTATCTAATGTCCTTTCTCCAGCCATTGGAGATTTTTGCTAATGGCAGTCGCCAATAGGCCACATGCTATTGCAGACAGTCTCATCATACCCCTCCATAAACTTAGCAAGCTCAGTCTTGAAGCCAGTTAGGTTTTTTTGTCCTCACTTCCCCCACCCCGACCCCCGATAAGCAGTTCCAGAACTTCACTCCTCTGATGGTTAGAAACCGTCACCGAATTTCAAGCCTATACTTGTTGATGGCCAGTTTATATCCATTTGTTCTTCTGTCAACAATGATACTTAACTTAAATAACTCCTCTCCCTCCCTGGTATTTATCCCTCTGATGTTTTTATAGAGAGCAATCATATCTCCCCTCAGCCTTCTTTTGGTTAGGCTAAGCCGCACTTCAGTAACAGGCAAATTGGTTGAAAGTATCGTAAAGAACAAAATTGTCAGACACATAGATGAACATAATTTGTTGGGAAATAGTCAACATGTTTTTTGTAAAGGGAAATCATACCTCACCAGTCTACCAGAATTCTTTGAGGTGGTCAACAAGCATGCGGACAAAGGAGACTCAGTGGATATAGTGTATTTAGATTTTCAGAAAGCCTTTGACAAGTTCCCTCACCAAAGGCTCTTAAGCAAAATAAGCAGTCATGGGATAAGAGGGAAGGTTCTCTCATGGACTGGTAACTGGTTAAAAGATAGGAAACAAAGGGTAGGAATAAATGGTCAGTTTTCAGAATGGAGAGAGTTAAATAGTGATACCCTCCAGGGGTTTGTACTGGGACCAGTCCTATTCAACATATTCATAAATGATATGAAAAAGGGGTAAACAGTGAGGTGACAAAATTTGCAGATGATACAAAACTACTCAAGATAGTTAAGTCCCAGGCAGACTGCGAAGAGCTACAAAAGAATCTCATAAATCTGGGTGACTGGGCAACAAAATGGCCGATGAAATTTAATGTTGATAAATGCAAAGTAATGCACATTGGAAAACATAATCCTAACTATACATATACAATGATGAGGTCTAAATTAGCTGTTACCACTCAAGAGAGAGATCTTGGAATCATTGTGGACAGTTCTCTGAAATCATCCACTCAATGTGCAGCGGCAGTCAAAAAAGTTACCAGAATGTTGGGAATCATCAAGAAAGGGATATATAATAAGAGAGAAAATATCATATTGCCTCTATATAAATCCATGGTACACCCACACCTTGAATACTGCACGCAGTGATCACCCCATCTCAAAAAAGATATCTTGGAATTGGAAAAGGTTCATAAAAGGGCAACAAAAATGATTAGGGGTATAGAACGACTTCCATATGAGGAGAGATTAATAAGACTGTGACTTTTCAGCTTGGAAAAGAGGCGACTAAGAGGGGATATGATAGAGGTCTATAAAATCATGAGTGGTATAGAGTAAGTAAATAAGGAAGTGTTATTTACTTCTCCTCATAATACAAGAACAAGGGGCCACCAAATGAAATTAATAGGTAACAGGTTTAAAACAATCACAAAGAAGTATTTTTTCACACAATGCACTGTCAACCTCTGGAACTCCTTGCCAGAGGGTGTTGTGAAGGCCAATACTATAATGGGGTTCAAAAGGGAGCTAGATAGATTCATGGAAGATAGGTCCATCAATGGCTATTAGCCAGGATGGGCAGAAATGGTGTCCCTAGCCTCTGTTTGCCAGAAGCTGGGATTGGGTGACAGGGCTTGGATCACTTGACGATAATCTGTCTGTTCATTCCCTTTGGGGCACCTGCCATTGGCCACTGTCAGAGGACAGGATACTGGGCTTGATGGACCTTTGGTCTGACCCAGTATGGCCATTCTTATGTTCTTATGTAAACAAGCCACGCTCTTTGTGTCTTCTCTTATAAGATAGGGTGATCAGAGGAATGGAAAACCTATTAGCACTTCTCTGCACCTGTTCCAGTTTGAATTCATCTTTCTTAAACATGGGAGACCAGCACTGCACACAATATTCCAGATGAGGTCTCACCAGTGCCTGGTGTAATGGTACTAACACTTCCCTGTCTCTGCTGGAAATACCTTGTCTAAGGCATCCTAGGACTGCATTAGCCTTTTCCACAGCAGCATCACATTGACAGTTTATGGTCATCCTGTGATCTCCTATTCATGTACATGTATTCATGCTAGCTCTCATCAAGCTCATGTGAATACAAATATCAGTGCAGCCACAGTAGGACGGGGAGCAGCAGCAGTGCCGTGATGGGTACAAAAGCAGTGGGGATATACTCAGCATGGCTCAGCCATGCCTCTGCTGCTACGTTGCTATTTATATTTTCACTAGCTCAATCAGAGCTAGCGGACATATGTGTACACAAATTGGGGTATCACACCCCTAGCTTGTACTGTAGACACAGCCTAAGGTACAGGGTTTCCCCCATTACCATGGTACCTGAGCACCACACAATCTTCAATGTATGTATCCTCCCAAACCCCACGATGCAGAGCATGGCTATTATCCCTGTTGTACAGAGGGGGAACTGCAGCACAGAGAGACTATCTGACTTACACAAGCTCTCACAGGTAGGTTGTGGTAGGGCAGGGACTTGAACCCAGGTGTCCTAGCCCTAGGCTAGTGCCCCAGCCACTGGACTATCCTTCCTCCCCTTTTCACAGTGTCTGCCTCACAATTATGAACATAAATTAACACTATTATTTAAAACACAGTAATAGCAAAAGCTGTCACTGTGATTCTGTTTTTTTTTTCCTACCACTTCAGCTGGCCTTTCCCATTAGTTCATGTGAACAGAATACAGTAGGAATAGAAGGTTGCTCAGGATAGAACATTGCTTTTGAAACGCATTTAGAACTTCAGTAGGCAAATATGGTTCTACCAAACACAGTCAGTTGTTACATTTTCTATAGAATACCTAGAATAAGTGAATTATAACAATGTTAAGGGCCAATGGCAGACTGAGCCATCTTGATGTTCTAGACACAAGAAAAAATAATCAACCAGTATTTCATAAATTCCTGTAGAATGGGTACAGAGTGAAGGGAATGTCAAACAACCTTCCACCATCACAGAACCTGAAACAAGAACGTGCTTTGAAAACAAGCTTCTGAACCTAAGAATCAGAGTATACTCTTTGTGGCAAGAGTAGGCTATCTAACAAATAGGAGGAGATCAGCACCAGATTATCCCAGAAACCTTTTCACGGGTGGAACTGAATGGGTAAAAATAGATAGGCTCAGGATGATTACACAGACGTCAGAAAGCAAGAAAAACAAACTGATCAGTGCTACAAAATTATCTGAAGGGAGAAGATGATGTAACATTAAATAAAAACTCCAGTGATTCCTCATAATACATTTGATTATTAAATAAACGTTGTCTAAAAGCCAAATCTTGCATTCCACTAAAGTAAATTACCCTAAATAAGAAAGCAAATGCATTTAAATATGAGCTTTCAAAACTTGGTAGAAATTTGCTGATGATTTGCTATCGCCAGAGCTATAACTGGCCTCTCAGTGGAAGCTGTTCATTCCAGCAGGAGCCCCAGTCTGATGATGAAGGACAGGACTTGGACAACGTAGCTCCAGTTTGCCTTGGTGGGAAAGCAGGGAGACATTGCAAAACTAAGTTCTACATCATTTACCAGCAACTAAAACATTTATAAATCCTTCCATTTGCATCAATCAAAACTGTCTCACAGCTTCCAATTCACTGTTTACCAGAAAATGTATTGTCAAGATCCATGTGCTGTTTCCAACTCTTATAGCCTCCAGGAAGTGGGAGATGGACTGGATATGACTTAATAAATCTCTCCCACCTCTAGCTACATC
This sequence comes from Trachemys scripta elegans, assembly GCF_013100865.1. Lineage (NCBI taxonomy): Eukaryota > Metazoa > Chordata > Testudines > Emydidae > Trachemys > Trachemys scripta. The sequence goes on along the minus strand of NC_048311.1, from coordinate 10,359,663 downwards.
ATTCCATAGTAGGTTACTCCTGGGTTCATTAAGTATTCTTTTTATTGTCTTAAAAATAGTAATAATTTACTATATTAATCATTATCATTGACTCTCTATAGCCCTTTACAGGTACAAAGCCGTGAGCAAACATTAACTGATGAATTTTGGAGAGAATGACCATTCTTTGAGATCCGATTGGAATCTCTTTTCATTTACACTGGAGGTTTCTCCAACACACAGAAAAGACAAAGCTCTGTGTGGAAGAAGTACAAGTTTCTGTTTCCTCTCCCTTCCCACTATTCAATGCCACGTACCTTCAGGTCAGGGATTCCATAGCCTTTCCTCAGAGTGATCTGGAAAACCTCCAGTGAGCTAATGAAAGCTGCAAGTCTTGTCAGGCTCTGCTTGCCGCTTCCACCTACACCAACCAATAGGGCATTTCCTCTGGGGGATTCTAAGATACGGTTGATGCGGCAACTAAATTGAAGCATACAGAATCTCTGGTCAAGAAAACTTATTTCCATATGGAGCATTTCAATACACATTTTACCGAGTAACAAATTAGATTGAGAATAGGAGCAGAATCACACCAGCACTGCCAATCTAAGGGGCACGTTTGCAGTTCTTCGGGTGAGATCTGTAGTAAACAACACAACCAACCAGTAAATGGTTCTATGGCAATTCAGAGCTTCCCATCTCGATTATTTCTGGATTCGTAAGCTGTGTTATGATGTTCAGGAACATCTTACAGTAAAGTTCAGTCCTCCATTTACATGGAACATGGGTCAAACCAGACTAAATTGCTGTGTAAATGTGCTCTAATTAGTTCCTCTAGTAGACATTTCCTTTCAGAAAATGTCCAAGGATCCACATTAACCATGGGCTTCATGACATTGGTGAGGTATTAGTCACACGAGGAGTCCCATTATGTATTATTAATATCTTCATGTATCTAGATTAGTGTAAATCCCTTCTAGGAAAACTCTGTCAATATTTATTCCTTATCAAAACTACTATTTTTTTAAGGGCCAGATTCTGTCACCCTTGCTCACACTGACACATGGAGTAGTCTCACCAATGACATGCACAAGAATGGGGCACTAAATAAAAATTAATTGATTATAAGTGCAGATCACTGTGATCTGAGCACCAGTGTAACAAAGGCCAGAGGTCGTCCTTGAGTTAATTCCTGTTTGCACTAGACTATATCCTTCAGAAAAAAGTGTGCTAACGAAGAAGAGTGAGCTAATCGTGTGAAGATGACACATTTCTGAGAACATTCAACAGGAAATATTGTAGAAGTAAATCACTCCCAGTGGGGGAGGGGAAAATCTCACTCACTAGCCAGGGTTTAGATCCCAATGCAGTGATTAACATGGCCATGGGGCCTGCGATGTCACTATTTCACTGAAAGCGAAATGACACAAGCTGCTTTGGGGCATGTCCCAGAAGCTAACTGATAGCAAGGGTCCAGAGGCATGCCTATCCCACCTGGCATGCACAGTGAGAAACAGTAGAGAGATTCTCTGGAAACAGTTCCATTGTCTGCCTACATATATGTCTGGGCCTTAATTTCCATACAACAAAGCCAACAGGATAAAATACTGATTTCTAACTGTTTGCAATCAGTTGGGACCTTTCTTTTGAAGATTTAGACGTGCTGTTATCCCACTTTTCATTCAAGTAGCTAAGAACACAATCATAGAATCATAGAATCATAGAATATCAGAGTTGGAAGGGACCTCAAGAGGTCATCTAGTCCAACCCCCTGCTCAAAGCAGGACCAATTCCCAGATAAATCATCCCAGCCAGGGCTTTGTCAAGCCGGGCCTTAAAAACCTCCAAGGAAGGAGACTCCACCACCTCCCTAGGTAACGCATTCCAGTGTTTCACCACCCTCCTAGTGAAATAGTTTTTCCTGATATCCAACCTGGACCTCCCCCACTGCAACTTGAGACCATTGCTCCTTGTTCTGTCATCTGCCACCACTGAGAACAGCCGAGCTCCATCCTCTTTGGAACCCCCCTTCAGGTAGTTGAAGGCTGCTATCAAATCCCCCCTCATTCTTCTCTTCTGGAGACTAAACAATCCCAGTTCTCTCAGCCTCTCCTCATAAGTCATGTGCTCCAGACCCCTAATCATTTTTGTTGCCCTCCGCTGGACTCTTTCCAATTTTTCCACATCCTTCTTGTAGTGTGGGGCCCAAAACTGGACACAGTATTCCAGATGAGGCCTCACCAATGTCGAATAAAGGGGAACGATCACGTTCCTCGATCTGTTGGCAATGCCCCTACTTATACAGCCCAAAATGCCGTTAGCCTTCTTGGCAACAAGAGCACACTGTTGACTCATATCCAGCTTTTCGTCCACTGTGACCCCTAGGTCCTTTTCAGCAGAACTGCTACCTAGCCATTCGGTCCCTAGTCTGTAGCAGTGCATGGGATTCTTCCGTCCTAAGTGCAGGACTCTGCACTTGTCCTTGTTGAATCTCATCAGGTTTTTTTCTGCCCAATCCTCTAATTTGTCTAGGTCCCTCTGTATCCGATCCCTACCCTCTAGTGTATCTACCACGCCTCCTAGTTTAGTGTCATCTGCAAACTTGCTGAGAGTGCAGTCCACACCATCCTCCAGATCATTAATAAAGATATTAAACAAAACCGGCCCCAGGACCGACCCTTGGGGCACTCCGCTTGAAACCGGCTGCCAACTAGACATGGAGCCATTGATCACTACCCGTTGAGCCCGACGATCTAGCCAGCTTTCTATCCACCTTACAGTCCATTCATCCAGCCCATACTTCTTTAACTTGGCGGCAAGAATACTGTGGGAGACCGTATCAAAAGCTTTGCTAAAGTCAAGAAATAACACATCCACTGCTTTCCCCTCATCCACAGAGCCAGTTATCTCATCATAGAAGGCAATTAGGTTAGTCAGGCACGACTTCCCCTTCGTGAATCCATGCTGACTGTTCCTGATCACTTTCCTCTCCTCTAAATGTTTCATAATTGATTCCTTGAGGACCTGCTCCATGATTTTTCCAGGGACTGAGGTGAGGCTGACTGGCCTGTAGTTCCCCGGATCCTCCTTCTTCCCTTTTTTAAAGATGGGCACTACATTAGCCTTTTTCCAGTCATCTGGGACCTCCCCCGATCGCCATGAGTTTTCAAAAATAATGGCTAATGGCTCTGCAATCTCACCCGCCAACTCTTTTAGCACCCTCGGATGCAGCGCATCCGGCCCCATGGACTTGTGCACGTCCAATTTTTCTAAATAGTCCTGAACCACTTCTTTCTCCACAGAGGGTTGGTCACCTTCTCCCCATGCTGTACTGCCCAGTACAGCAATCTGGGAGCTGACCTTGTGCGTGAAGACAGAGGCAAAAAAATCATTGAGTACATTAGCTTTTTCCACATCCTCTGTCACTAGGTTGCCTCCCTCATTCAGTAAGGGGCCCACACTTTCCTTGATTTTCTTCTTGTTGCTAACATACCTGAAGAAACCCTTCTTGTTACTCTTAACATCTCTTGCTAACTGCAACTCCAAGTGTGATTTGGCCTTCCTGATTTCACTCCTGCACGCCTGAGCAATATTTTTATACTCCTCCCTGGTCATTTGTCCAATCTTCCACTTCTTATAAGCCTCTTTTTTGCATTTAAGATCAGCAAGGATTTCACTGTTTAGCCAAGCTGGTCGCCTGCCATATTTACTATTCTTTCTACACATCGGGATGGTTTGTTCCTGCAACCTCAATAAGGATTCTTTAAAATACAGCCAGCTCTCCTGGACCCCTTTGCCCTTCATGTTATTCTCCCAGGGGATCCTGCCCATCTGTTCCCTGAGGGAGTCAAAGTCTGCTTTTCTGAAGTCCAGGGTCCGTATTCTGCTGCTCTCCTTTCTTCCTTGTGTCAGGATCCTGAACTCGACCATCTCATGGTCACTGCCTCCCAGGTTCCCATCCACTTTTGCTTCCCCTACTAGTTCTTCCCTGTTTGTGAGCAGCAGGTCAAGAAAAGCTTTGCCCCTAGTTGGTTCCTCCAGCACAATGAAAGCACCAGCCATTTTTGTTTCTCTCCAAAGAAACTTTAACTACTTGTAGTTCATATTCCATCAGTTCTCTCTCCCAGACACGTCTTGAATATGAGAATAATTCATTTGCATTTTCAATAAGGTCGGGATGCCATGAGACGCCCTCACTGGCCTCAGCTAGCCTACTTGTTTAATTTCATTTCTCCTCAGGTTCTTCATTGCTTTCAGAGCAATAAGCAAAACTCTGATAAAAATCAGTAATTATGAAAGTATAGGTGTGTGGGTAAGGCCCTAGAAATATTTAGTGATTAGCACAGATGGATTTGAACTCTTGAACAACTTGGTGATTTAGCCACTAACTGTATTTAACTCCTGAAGTTTAGGAATCAAATCTTGGGTCAAGACTAACAGCTCATAACTGTGATACTGTCTGACAGACCGTCTGCGGGTATAAAGGAGGAGGGGAGCAAGGAGGAATGTGAAAACAAACTTTAAAATTCAGAGCTTTTTCTCTCAATCTTTTACAATATTTAGGGGGAGGCTGCAATCAGATTTGGTCCAGCAAGTCCTCTCTGGTGCACAGGGAGCACACAAGAGAAAATGACAGAGACAACATTTACATCACAATCTGAAAAAATTCTAATACTCAGAGTGCTTGTGTGTGTGTCTGCCTTATGCATAGAATACAAATTCAAGTACAGTTTGATGATCCAAGCAAGCCTTTGCTGAAGATAAACTGCTGCTTAATAACTGAATGGAATAAAAGCATCATAGCATGAAGCATTATTATGGTTTTATTAAATATCAAGGCACTATGCTGCAGGAAATGAAAGGATGGTGAGCTCCTAGGACTCAAAGGAGTAACTGGGTAGATCAAAGGATTGTATCTGTTGTTCTTTTCTATAATAGTAATTGGATTGGTTTCCTGGTACTTAAGGAACTGTGAGACCACCCTTTCCTAATGAAAAAGTACTGCTTCAGTGTAGCTAATGGGGCTCTAGGGCTCTGTTAGTTCAGAGATTCATATGTACAGTATATATAGTCACCAGGTAACATTTTCAAAAGAACCTAGGCTCCCAACTCCCATTGATTTCACTTAGATGAACCTAATTCACTTAGGTGCTTTTGGCAATCTCACTAGGCACCTATCTGCATTTTTAGGTGCCTGAAAATCTTTAAAAATCTGACCACAGGAGCCTAAATTCCATTGACTTGCAGTGAGACTTAGCTGCTAAGGGCCACATTCCCAAAGGTATTCAGTGCCACCAGGTGCAGACATGCGCCTAGCGGGATTGTCAAAAGGGCTTATGCATTTTAGGTGATTAAGTTTCATTGAAATCAAGGGAAGTAGGCCCATATCTGCTTAGAAACTTTTAACCTTCTGCCCAGGCGCCACTCTGCAGCTTTAGGCACCTAACACCTTTGAAAGTCATGTGAAAGTGTGACATAGGCTCCAATGTGACTTACAGGCTTTCAAACATGTTACCACATACCAATTTTCCAAGTTTTTCTTGCACAATGACACAATCAAACTTGTATTTAAAACACATATTATGGCACCTATGTACTGAGGGCTGGCAAGCAAAATTGTGTACCCTACTTAGGCAGCCCCATTTGAAAACTGAAACCTCTGTGTAATTCATCTTTGTACTACTACAGTGCCCTCTGCCTGAAGGTTTCAAAGTACTTGCTAAACATCAATGAGAAAAGGCTTCCAATATCCCAGGGAGATAGGAAATCCCCAGTGGACAGATGAGAAGCTGAGGAGAGATTAATGGCCACTAATTGGAAGAGCCCCTAGTTTGCATGTCCAATTTAAGATACCCAGGGTCTGACTCTTCAGAAGTGCTGCACTCCTACAGCTCCTCCTGACATCATCTGTGATTATGGCTGCTCATCCCCTCTGAAAATGTTAACAGAAATGCATTACACAGACCAGCTCCAAAGACATTTAGGCTGATGACTCTGTGAGAGTACAAAGACAGAAAATCCCCTTACACATGGCACATGGCATCTTCAAAGAGCACCAGATTCATGGCAGCATTGACCTCATTGTGGTTATCCAAGGCTTCCACAAGGATGTGATTCAGCGACTCCCAGGTCTGAACAGGCATGTATTTGGGTTCCCCAACGCCTCTAGCAAAATGGCAGTACATGTTCATCTTCTTGGTCTCCTCTAGAGTCTCCTCGATTTCCTGCCAATGAAACGCAAAAGGGAAATACAGAATGTCCTGTTCCTATTGCAACAAAGGGAAAGCTCTTTTCAGGAGAAGAGATCAATGCAATTCTTCACCAGGTGAGATGGGGCAAGCCTAGTTTGAGGATCCCACTTGATTTAGATGTAAGACAGGCGCCTGGTGCCTAGACCGAGGTAGCTGTGCACATGCTCATTAGCAGAAACTCAGACACCATGGGGACTTCAATGGTGAAAATGTAGGTGCCTAGGAAATTTAGGCACCAATAGAGGTAAGCAGCAGCTGAGTGGAGATTCTGAGGATCTCAGTGATGTCTAAATCTTGGGCTAATGTGCCTAAATCCTTATCTAGATCTGGACCTTGGGGCCAGATTTTTAAACATACATAAATGATGCAGTTTAGGCAGCTATTGGGATTGTCCAAAGTGCCTAGGCACCTACCTCCCACTGATTTAAAAGACAAAGGGACTTGGACTCCTAACTCACTTATAGAATCATAGAGTATCAGGGTTGGAAGGGACCTCAGAAGGTCATCTAGTCCAACTCCCTGCTCAAAGCAGGACCAATCCCCAACTAAATCATCCCAGCCAGGGCTTTGTCAAGCCTGACCTTAAAAACCTCTAAGGAAGGAGATTATACCACCTCCCTATGTACCCCATTCCAGTGCTTCACCACCTTCCTTGTGAAAAAGCTTTTCCTAATATCCAACGTAAACCTCCCCCACTGCAACCTGAAACCATTACTCCTTGTTCTGTCATCTGGTACCACTGAGAACAGTCTAGATCCATCCTCTTTGGAACCCCTTTTCAGGTAATTGAAAGCAACTATTAAATCCCCCCTCATTCTTCTCTTCTGCAGACTAAACAATCCCAGTTCTCTCAGCCTCTCCTCATAAGTCATGTGCTCCAGCCGCCTAATAATTTTTGTTGCCCTCCGCTGGACTATCCAATTTTTCCACATCCTTCTTGTAGTGTGGGGCCCAAAACTGGACACATTACACCAGATGAGGCCTCACCAATGCCAAATAGAGGGGAATGATCACATCCCTCAATCTGCTCGCAATGCTCCTACCTATACAGCCCAAAATGCCGTTAGCCTTCTTGTCAACAAGGGCACTTATGCACTTTTGAAAGTGTTGTCCCAAATTTCTGGCATAATGAACACATAGTATTTCTCAGATGATACAATGGTTTTCTACACCTGAGCTTTAAATTTATATCTAAGCATAATCACAGCTCACAGATTCCAAACCAGCATTTCAAAGCATCTATGTAGTGGTGCAGAGTAAAATGGGGTCAGCAAACCTTCACTTTTTTGTTTCCTGACTTTGGGGTGTTCCATTACAAGCGCAGAGGCATTTACAGGAGCCACAATATAATTTCAGGAAGTTCAGCTACCTAATGGCAAGGATCATAATGAAAGCTAGCACTGGGACATTACACTTTAAAAAGGGAGGGTTTTCTGTAAAAGGTCCCAAAAACTTAACATAAAAAATGAGGAAATTAAAATCCTTTGGATTCAGCATGGTGGCTGCTCAAGCATACCATAGCAGCGTCATGGAAGGTATATCTATGCCCCTGAACTCAAAAGAGAAGCAGGAATGTTGAGTGACACGGTACAGGAGATTACTGAAGCCAAACAAGTATCTTTCAAAAAAGTCAAAAGTCAGCCCAAGTGAAATGAATAAAAAGGAACCTCATTTACAGTGAGTAAAAATGTAAAATTGAAATTAGGATGGTTAAGAAGGAATTTGAAAAGTAAATAGCCATTGTTATAAAAACAACGAGGAACACCGCAATTGCCAGACTGGATCAGACAGTGGCCAGCATAGATGCTGGAACTAGGGATGCTGCCGTGCCCCCTGACTTAAAGTGGTTCCTATCATATACAGGGTTTACAGTTTGGGTCACTAGCTCTCAGCACCCCCACTATATAAATTGTTCCAGCACCCCTGGTGGTCGGTGCCAGATGTGTCAGAGGAAGGTGTAAGAACCCCGCAGTAGGCAGGTGTGGGGTCATCTGCCATGCACATAAGTCTGAAGCCCTTAGGATTAAGGGTTAATCTTCCTTCACATTTTTTTATTAATTATTATTTATTAATTATGATCACCCTGGATATTCTTGTGATCCATCTCAACGTCCAATCTCTTTTTGAATCTTGCTAAATTATTTGGCTTAATGACTTTCTGCAAGTGAGTTCTACAGTCTACTTACACATTGTGAGAAAAGGGATTTCCTTTTACCAGTTTGAACTTCCCACTTTGTTCATTTAATTGACTTTTCCCATGTTCTTGGGCTGTGAGATAGAGAGAACAAAAGTTCCTCATCTCCTCTCTCTAGACCATCCATTATTTGATAGACTTTTAACATGTCCCCTCTTATTTCTCTCCTTAGCAATGTGACAATCCCAATCTTTTCAACCTATCTTCATATGAGGGTTTTTCCAGGCCTTTCTCGTTGCTCTTCACTGAACCCCTTCAGTTCTACGATGTCCTTTTTGAGATGGGATGACCAGGACAGCACACAGTATTGTGAGATAACTGGTGGCTCTGCTGCACCACAAGAGGGCAGAGGAAGCACTTAAGGAGAACAAGGGCACTGCAAGGAAGCTATACCGAAGGTTGTGGCAGAGTCTATATCACTGACAAATTTTTAATCAAGAGTGGATGTCTTTCTGAAAGTGCTGCTCTCAGAATTATTGTGGGGAAGTTCTATAGCCCATGTTATGCAGGAGGTCAGACTAAATGATCACAATGGCCCCTTCTGGCCTTGCAATCTACCCTATTTCTCTGGCATCAGTCGTCAGGAGAGGGGGCTCAAGGAGGTGCCTATCCTTTTCAGGGATTAGAAATGAGGCCCTGTCACAGGTGGAGCTATAAAAAGAGCTGATGCTGAAACAAGTTAGCAATGATCAAGAAAAGGGGCAAGCAGTGAGGTGGCAAAGCTTACAGAAGACACCAGATTATTTAGGCTAGGCTAGACTGGAGAAAGCATTGAGGAACTTCGAACACCCCTGACCCTCACAGTTGGGTAGCACTAGTGAAGATGAAATTCAGTCGTGATAAATGCAACATTATGCACATTGGAAGGAATAATGTGAAGTATCCACACCCCTCACTGGGTTCTAAATTAACTCTCCCCAGACAGGAACCAGAGCTGGACATTGCTGTGGACAGCTCCATGAAAACCTCTCTTCTATGGGCAGTGGAGGCCGTAAAGCAAATGAAGTGTGAGGGCACTACAGGAAAGGAATAAAATATAACACTGATATATTATAATGCCATTATATAAATCCATGGTTCACCCTCTCCTGTAGAACTATATTTAATTCTGGTCACTCTATTGAAAAGGATATAGGGAAAATAGAGATGGGGGTCAGAGAATGATTAGAGGCCTGGCTAAACTTCCCTAGGAAGAGGGAATGAAAAGATTGGGACTGTTTAGCAAACAAAAGTACATGTCAAAATATAGTTAAGCCTATTAAAGACTAAAATGTGCACAAAAAGGAGAAATTTGCACATGGTACTTACAACATCATCTTTTTAAGAACATGGTATATGAACCAATAAAGTTTGGAAACCACTGGTTTAGAGAGAAGATGAGTAAGGAAGCCTGCCAAACAATCAGTGGGGCCACTGGACAAGCAAGGTGCTAATGGAGCACTCAAGAAACATAAGGCCATTCTGAAGAAGCTAAATGAATTCTTTGCATCAGTCTTCATTGCAAAGGATGTGAGGGAGATTCCCACATCTGAGACGTTCTTTCTGGGTGACAAATCTGAGGAACTGTCCCAGATTGAGGTGTCGATAGAGGTGGTTTTGGAACAAATTGATAAATTAAACAGTAATAAGTCCCCAGGACTAGATGGTATTCACCCAAGAGTTCTGAAGGAACTCAAATATGAAATTGCAGAACTACAAACTGTGGTATCCAACCTATCACTTAAATCAGCTTCTGTATCAGATGACTGCAGGATACCTAATTGACACCAATTCTTAAAAAAGGTTCCAGAGGAGACCCTGGCAATTACAGGCTGGTAAGTCTAACTCCAATACCAAGCAAATTGGTTGAAACTATAGTAAACAATAGAATTATCAGACACACAGATGAACATGATTGGGTGGGTAAGGGTCAACACAGCTTTTGTAAAGGAAATCATGCCACACCAGTCTATCAGAATTCTTAGAGGGGGTCAACAAACATGTGGACAACGTTGATCCAGTTGATATAATGTTTTCACCCCTCAGCTCACAGAAAGCCGAGATAGTGCATTTGGACTTTCAGAAAGTCCTGACAAAGTCCCTAACCAGAGTACATCGGGTGCTCCTATTAATCCTTCTTCATAATACAGAGCAAAGGGGCAGTCGCTGAAAATGCAAGGCAACAAATTTCAATCTGGTAAAAAGAATTTTTTTATGCAATGCATAGTTCAGCCACGAAGCTCATTGCCACAAAGTATTGCTGAGAACGAGTGCTCCATCAGATTCACCCCAGGATTAGGCAGTTATATGGAAGGGGAGAACATCTGTAGATAGCACAGTTATGAGAGATAAGCTCTGATGTGATCCACTATTCTTAATACTGGGTGCCTCATTGGGGACAGGAAGCACTGCAGGGAAAGCAGATTGGATGAAGCTGTCAGGACAGGGAGTGCCTGGTGTGTAGTGAGAGCTGGAGGCCGAACAGTGCATGGCTGCAGGGTGTGTGTATTGGGTCAGCTACCAGTGCCCAGGATGAAGGGCAGGGGGGTCTGAGGGTTCTTGTTCAGTTCAGGGGAGGGAGGGAGCAGTAAAAGAGGGAGGGGCCCACTCATGTGCAGAGGGAGGGCACAGCACTAGAGAAGCCCCCTCACCTTCAGTACCGCTGGGATCTCTGAGGCTGGATCCCTCCGAGCTCTAAGGCCTGGCCTACACGCAGCGTTGGTACTGGTTTAACTATGGCAGTTGAGGGTGTTACTTTATACTGGGATAATTAAATGAGTACAAGCCCTAGTGTGGACACAGTTATGCCTGTGTAAAAGGACTTATCCAAGTAGAAGCACCTTTAACTGCATCCACACTAGGAGGAGCATACCATTGTAATGCTACTGGTACAGTTAAAGGGGTGTCACTGTGTGTAGACCAGCCCAAAGGGGGTAGGGTACAGAGCTTTCCTTGGAAAGATATTGTTGGACCAAGGAGGAGAGCCAAGGACTCAAGACTGCATCTTGACCCCAGCCTCCTCCTGTGGAGACCAGGGAACTCAGCCCCTCCCATCAGCATAAGTAGTGTCTTCATTGAAGCGCTGCAGTGGCCCAGCTGCTGTGTTTTAAGTGTAGACAGTCCTTGGGAAACTGACACACAGAGAAAGGTGCAGTGACTAGTCCAGAATCATACAGCCAGCCAGTGGCAGAGCTGAGAAGAGACCACAGAGGCCTGGACACCCTGCCTTGTGTTCTCCCCAACAGTGTCATCTCCAAACACATACGATGTCTTGAGCAGACTTCGGGTCCTGTTATTTTTTTCCAAAATCCACCTCTGCCTCCTGTGCAGCTAGCCCCTGAGAAGATATCCCAGAGCATGTTAATCTGACAAACACCAACTGCAATACTTACATCATAGAACTTCTTTACCATCTCCGTCTGCATTTTATCAAATGTGCTGAAATCTGTCTCATCAATCATCTTATCCCGGTACACCCGGTTTGACTCATGCAGGTAGAGCTTCACCAAGTCTTGGGGAGCCTTCAAACACTCCGGGGTAGAAAACAGAATGCCCTGTAGAGAACATATACACACACATATCAGCTACACACAGCATACACAGCTTCTCCTGTATCTGCACTAACATGCCGGGTTTGCAGGTGAAGAGTGACAAATGCAGAGCTACTGTAGTAAGCATGCAGCAGGACTACTGAGTAACTCCCTACCCAGATAGCCCCTGGAGAATGCAGACTGTGTTCCTCATGGCTTCCCAGTGTGCCTGCAGCAAAGCAGTTTGTGCTGCTTTTGCTTTGTTCTGTGCTCGAAGGACTCCAAACACTGGTACAAAGAATAATGGCAAAGCAGCATAGAAGGTCACAGGCCATGGAAGAACATGCTTTGGCACCATCCTGCACTGCAGGCAACCACTGTGCTCTGCACTACTCGGGCCAGCTTACTAATAACCCCTAACTCTTACAAAGAGCTGCTCACCAGCAGATCTCAAAGCGCTTTACAAAGGAGCTTCGTATCATCATCCCCATTCCACATCTGGGGAAACTAAAGCAGAGAAAGGTGCGTGACCTTGGGGGAGTCACTTCAATAGCCCAAAGCTGTAGCCAGGAATAGAAGCCAGGCCACCCAAGTCCCAGTACAACGCTCTATCCACTAGGCAGTACTGCCTCCCTGTACCCAGCCCCAGAAAGATTACCCCAGTCCATGGGATCTTCCCCCTCCCTGCCTTGGCTGCCAGGACAGCGACTGCAGCTGGGAGGAAGAGGGTGTGATTGGAGTTTCCTACCAAGAGAAGATTAGAAGGTGCAGTGAGCCTGGCCCACCCACCCAAGCAGATGTACTGCGCCCAGCAGCTGGGGTGTTAGTGCTCTCTGGACCCTGCTGCTCTTGAGGGGAGAGGCACAGCGGCAGCCACTACTCCTGGGGGCAAAGGGGTCCCCTGCTGCTGTTGCTGTCTCTCTGGGAGGAAAAGGTGATCCCCTGCCATCACCACACCAAGTGAGCAGCAGAGCCATGGGGGTCCTGAAGTGTCTAAACCAGGCCCTGCAAAGGTCTTGGCCCAGTGCACTGTGACTGAGGCTCAGGAGACCTCTCCAAGCTGCACTGAGTGCTCCTCAGCCCAGAATCAGGGCCCTTCACCTCCCCACACCTTCCCAGCATCTCCCTTGTGCTCCCAGCCAAGAGGGAAAAGCAGTTTGGAAATCTCGAGTGAGCGAACTTAAAAAAAAACATAAAATAAGTGACTTTAATTAGGCATGTGCTGTCTAGAGTAAGTATTAGCTGCTGTCAGCTTACAGTGGTGTGTTTACAATGCACCCTATTAAAATGCACAAAAGAATAATATTTCAGAGAGATGTCGCCTATAACTAAGCCTATTAACAATACATAAGGTTTTTAATGACATGAATTAAATATAAAGCTTTATTCCTTATGTCTAATTATTTATACATTAAATATAAAAGGCACTTAAATGCAATCTAAAGTGCTCTTGCTCATCGAGTGCCCATGGCTTGGTTGGGGTTTTTTACATTTGAGGATTTGCAAATTGGCATATTTTTTTCTGAACCAAACTGTGTTTTGAAAATAGCTGACACCTGAAAGCTTGGAAGGGTTCTGTCCAGCACCTCAGCCTTGGGATGACAGGGATCACTGGGCCTCTCTGAAACCATCAGGTCTGGTGATACCTCCTGGTCTTAATATTTTTTTATTGGACTAACTTCTGTTGGTGAGTGAGACAAGCTTTGGAGCTTACACAGAGTTCTTCTTCAGGTCTGGAAAAGGTCCTCCCAGCATCACAGCAAAATGCAGGGTGGGACAGATTGTTTAGCATAAATAGTTAGCTCGTATTGTACGGGACCCTTCAAGATAGAGTGGCCCGTTAACACCTCTGCTGTAATAGGACAAAAAGGGGGTTTAGTGGGTTATAGATGGTTGTGACAAGCCATAAATCCAGTGTCTCTGTTCAGTACATAATTTTTACTCTTTAGCAAAGTTATTAATTTAAGCTCCCACGCCTGTCTTTTGCAAGTGTTTATGCAAGTTTTCTTTGAGGATAAGGACTGAGAGGTCAGACATAGGGTGATCGCTTTGTGAAAAAAGTGTTCACCCGCAGGTGATGGGGTGGTTTTGCCTTTTATCATTTTCCTGGGTGAATTCACTTGAGAGCGTAGTGATTGTCTGGATGGATGGAGCTGCCAATACGTTTCACTATTCTGTCTAGCACATGCAGCTAGTTTAATAGAACTTGGCAAAGACTGTGTGTGTAGCATCCAAGCCCTTCTCTGAATGAGCTGCTTACTTCTGAGAATTGATGTTAGCCTTACAAACCATATAACATGATTATCTCTACACAAGGAGACAAATCACTGCAACAGTGCAATTCAGTCCATCTTATCCCCCTGCGCTTCCACAGCAGGTTACACCTGCCTCTAATAGTCCTCAGCAGCAGATCCCCACACTTGCAAGCTGTTTTGCTACCACTACACTCATTAATACCTCCCTTGGTCTGGAAGCAGATGTCTTCACAGCCTGTGGCGGCACATAGCATGATGACAAACATCAGTCAAATTGTATTTACATGTCACCACATCTCTCTGGCTCCCAGTGCTGGGATGAATGCAGGCAGGATGGGAGCATCCCCATTAGGGTGACCAGATAGTAAGTATGAAAAATCGTGACAAAGAGTGGGGGGTAATAGGTTCCCATGTAAGAAAAAGCCCCGAATATCGGGACTGTCCCTATAAAATCAGAACATTTGGTCACCCTAATCCTCATGGATGGATTTACAGCACAGAAACCCTGACTTCATTACTGGGTCCAGACCTTGGTCTGAGATATATTAACTAACCAGCCAAGGCCCCAAGAAAACAGTTCAGATAGGCTGCAGCATGCACTTAGCCCCGCCCATCAACAGTGTGAATTGATGAGGGTGCTGGACAAGACTCCGCTCCTGATGGAAAGGAGCCCTGTGTGGAAAACCAATCATTGCACTTTCCTTGGTTTATGGCAGTGATTCTCAACCCAAGGGCCACTTGCGGCCTAATCAGCACACAGCTGCGGCCCATATGCCACCCTCAGAGCCAATCGGGTAGTATATATACTGTGTGGATGTGGCTAGGGTTACCATATCTCATATATAAAAAAAGAGGACCCTCCACGGGCCATGGCCACGCCCATTTCCCCACCCGTAGCCCCGCCCCAACTCCGCCCCTTCCCCACCCTAACTCCGCCCCCTCCTCCCTCCCACTCCCAGCCAGGGGGAAAGGGCTGCCCCAGTGCTACCAGCTCCATGGTTTCCTGGGCAGCCCCCAGACCCTGCGCCCCCAGCCGGCGCTTCCCCAGTGCAGCTGGAGCCCGGGAGGGGAAGCACCCAGCCGGGGGCGCAGGGTCTGGAGGCTGCCCAGCAAACCGTGAAGCCGGTAGCGCTTGGGCTTTGGGTAACCCCTATGCCTCCGGACCCTGCGCCCCCAGCCGGGCACTTCCCCTCCGGGGCTCCGGCGGCTCTGCGTAACTTACACTGTATAAGTTACACAGAGCCGAAGAGGAGCAGAGCCCCCGCAGCTGGAGGCTCTGCTCCTCTTAGGCTCTGTTTAAGAGCCGGGCTGCCCCAGCGCTACCGGCTTCGGGCAGCCCCCGTGCCTCCGGACCCTGCGCCGCCGGAGCCCGGGAGGGGAAGTGCCCGGCTGGGGGCACAGGGTCCGGAGGCAAGGGGGCTGCCTGAAGCCGGTAGCTCTCGGGCAGCCCGGTTCTTAAACAGAGCCTCTGTGTCAGTTACACACAGCCCAGGGGGCTGGAGGCTTTGCTCCTCTTTGGCTCTGTGTAACTGACACTGGGTCAGTTACACAGAGCCCCAGCCGCTGGAGGCTGTTTAAGAGCCAGGCTGCCCGAGCGCTACCGGCTTCGGGCAGCCCCCATGCCTCTGGACCCTGTGCCCCCAGCCGGGCACTTCCCCTGCCGGGCTCCGGCGGCGCAGGGTCTCCAGGCACGGGGCTGCCCGAAGCCGGTAGCTCTCCGGCAGCCCAGCTCTTAAACAGAGCCGCCATTTTCCTGGACATGTTCCGCTTTTTGGCAATTCCCCCCGGACGGGGGGTTGAGTGCCGAAAAGCTGGACATGTCTGGGAAAAAGAGGACGTATGGTAACCCTAGATGTGGCCCACATAACACATAGAGAACTGCATATGCAGCCCACAATGGTAAATAGGTTGAGAACTACTGGTTTATGTTTACAAGTTCAGCCATGCGTATCATCTGGGACCAAGTGTGCAGTCCTGGAATTACTGTCTAGTATGGCCCGGGATACCTCACGGTTCTGTGTTACACCGCTAAAGGAGTATACCCATGGGCTCCCCTGAGCGGACATACATTCAGTGCTACATGGCTGCAAGAGGTTCGTTTGGTGGAAGACACCAGGAAGTTCCTTCTTCCTTCTGCTGCCACCACAGCACACATGAAAGACATTGCATCATCTTCACATGGAAATACTGCTCCCCTAGACAGCAGAACTAGCAACCGTAAAGGCCTCTGTTGGGAATGTGCATGCAGTATAGCCTTGGAGCAGTCTGGACCTCTGTCGGCCTTTCCTTTTCATACTGCCATATGCTAGGAATAAATATACTGGGAATAAACGGATGATTTGCAATCTTGTTTTTCAACTGTTTGATGTTTAATAATTCAACAGTCCAAGCATTCATCCAAAACCTGAAATATTATCACACTCATTCTGGACTTGAAGTGCAAAGAGGTATAAAATGAACCACAAATGCTGGGTTTACTTTGTTTTGCTCATGGTTCCTACCTCCTGAGCACTGCATCCCGTAAAACAAAGTAATTGGCTCACTGGGGCTTTCTGGACAGGCAATCAAAAGTTTGTGGAGGAAATAGAGAAAACAGGACAGATGGCTCCTAGCCTCCATTATCTTAACTATGCTCTGCTGAGATGATGGCCAGTAATGCCATGCCAAGGGTCACAGCACAGCCTTCCCTGCTTGCTAGGGGTATGGATGGAGTCCTAGATTGCCATACTGTGGGCTGATGAGAGGCGCAAAGGGGGCTGCGAGGAGTAAACACTGAAGTTGCCCTAGCACAAGCGTTATAACAAGGGGGTAAAAATCACAGCTCAGCCTGTATAAAAATGTCCCAGAAATAAACGACTTTTAATCCTCTTAGTTCAATTACAAATTAAAATATTTTTTTAAAAATAGCTGGCTCTGTGAAGTGACCCTGGTCCATGTGGTCGACATGGAAGGAATGAATCTAAGTACTGTTATTAACTCAGAAGCGGGGTGGGTGTTCACAAGCTACTCCTCCAGGGCTACTGTCGTGTCCTTAGTGCACACAACAGGAAGAAATCACATAGGCACAGTCAGGTTCCAAGTCAATAGTGAGTGAGCCCTCTAGTGGTGCTCTCTGTGTTCTCTTTAAAGAGACACTCCCAGTTCCTATACACAACAGCTACAATTCTGGGGTGTGCAATGGGAAAACAATAACATGGAGGGCCAGGGAAAGAGAGGGGCAAAGCTGCCAGCCAAACTGGAATAGAGTATGTATGGAGAGTCAGAACACATACACCCAGCCTCCATATGGCCAGCCACCAAGAACAGACTGTTGGGTTTTTGGTGAGGATTGTTCCCAGCTCAAGCAAATGCAGTGTGTCACCATGTCTGGGAAAGCGTGTGGACAGCGTTCCCTTAGGAGTCCTTTGGCACCGCACAGTAAGGCAGAATAGCTTCCTCTTATTGACAAAAACAGAGCACAAGCCATTTCCAGTGCATTGCCCTGGCGCTGCTTCAGAAGAGCTGGAAAGGAATTCTGGGATTGGCGTGCAAGTCACACAGTCGCAGTCCCACAACAGAGAGGGACATGAAGTGGAATAGGGATTCCCTGAGCTGAGATAGCTGGGATCGAGGGACAATGGAGGAGGCAAGACTGATATGAGGCCTGCAGGTCCATAAGAGACTATGTAATTGAGCAGGGCTGATTTGCTAGTGTGTATTTGTCAAAGGTACTTTTTATATGGCCCCAATTCCCATAGGATCAGAGCACCTCCCAACCTTTAGTGTCGTTATCCTTACAACACCCCTGTGAGGTGGGGAAGTACTGTTCTACATGGCGAACAGAGCCACAGAACTTCTAAGGTATTTAGACTCCTAATTTCTGTTGAAATCAATGGGAGTTTGGTGTCTAACGACTTCTGAGGATCTGGGCAAAAGGCTAAGAGACTTGCTCAAGGTCACAGAGGAATTCTGTGGTAGAGCAGGGACTTGAACCCAGCTCCCCTAACTCTAGCCTAGCATTTAACCATGGGCCATCCTTCCTCCCAACCGATGAGCATCTGTGTTGGTAGGTGATGTATGTAGGTACACAGCTTTATACTGTATCTCCAGGGTTTGTGGGTTTGCGTTTTGCATTGTTGTCTCTTGGTCCACAGACAGCAGCTGCACCCTCCTGCCACCAGTTTGGGAAACATTCTCATTATTCCTATTCAAAACCACAAAGGAATGCCCACAGATACAGACCTGACTTGCGGCTTTTCCATTCAGTAGCAGCTCTAAATGTACTTGCCTATTGGCCAAAGAAAGTCCTGTCCCTCCACTGGCTCAGTACTTCCAGGTGCAACTCTCTCCCAGTCTTCCTGTTTCTATCCAAAGCAATTGTCAGTTTCTCTTCTGATTTATCAAAGCCAATCCCCAACTCATCTCCCAACCACTTAGCAATTTGTGCTCCTGTGGAGACTAGAGCAATTCTAAAGCAAACCCGGTACCGGGCAATAGTCTGCAGGGTCACATCTGTGCTGTGACAGGCTGTTTCCAGTATCACTTTGGCATGCCAAGTGTAACAAGTATAGCGAACCACCCCGTAAACATATTTTGCCCTAATTATATAATGCCAACTCATCACCTAGCAGCTGGACCATTGTGGTTCGTCCTGGCCTGGCCAAAGGGTGAAGAGCAGTTGAGCAGTGGAGGAAATCACATCCAATAGCAATATTCGGGATCTGCCACCACTGCTCTAGAATAGCTTGTAGGTGCTCCAAGTCCCAAAAGGAGGGCATGAAACATTCTTGTCTAGTCAAGGCGAATTTGAGTACCATTTGACACAGTTTACTCAGTACTGCCAGAAGACCCTCCAGCCACTAGGTTTGTGTCAGGTTCCTTCACATTCAGTTATGTCATTTATTTGTCTAGCTTAAACCCTCTAGCATTTTGGAGAAAAATGGAGTGAATTCCACTAGGATTCACCTTCAGTGCAATCCACAGTGAGTTACTTTCACTGTGCAATGCAGGCCATTAGCCTGCCAATCAAGCTGGTGTTGAGTATTATATATACAGGCACTCTGAAAGTCTGAACAACATAAAAGCAACAAGTGAGCAGATCTCTGTCAGAAATGATTTCTGCAGATGGCTACTTTGGAGCATCCTCTTCTGGGTAATATTCACATACACAGGTAGATTTGCATTCACTCATTCTCCATTAGCAACAGCAACTAAGGCAAAGGTTCCTGGAATGAGACAATTAGCACAGTCCTTGCAATAAGGACCGTCAGCCTGTTTTGACAAAGGGAATCAGGCAGGGATTGTAAGTCACTGATTCAATATTTAGCTACAGCTAAGATAATGTGATAGTGACAGATTCTTTGGGCAGATCAAAAGTGGAACAGCAGTTAACCATCTGTGCAGAGTCAACAGTAAAACAACACAAAGGCAGAAAGTTCCAAAGGTGGACCCCTCGGGAGTTTCAATTTGCATAGGTTTTGTGCCACATACCTGTTACCATGAGCTGCTCCTGCAGTTAGAAAATAGCTGGTGGGAGAACATCCACTAAAGGCCCTTTATATATGAAGCTATTATATGCTCAAGCACTTGATTGTTTTATTCAGGATTAAACTGAATTTTAAAAGGCCTTTATACTTATTATCTACAGTAATGGCATCTGCACATTTCTTTATCCGTCTAAAGGATATGACAAGTGAGATTTCTCTATCTGCTTTTCCTGATGACTGAGAATTCCAAGCTATGACACAACAATGCTTTTTGCATTTTCTGTTTTTCAGTTTGAAAATGCGATGCATTTACCATAACTCAGTGTGACTGGAAAGGCAAAGACAGAGCTCAGTGCTGATTTCAGTGCTCTCCACATCAGCTTCCACAAACAGGGCAAACTAGATGGGAAATTGAGACATCTCAGTAAAGGCGGAGATGATGGTCTTCTGAGGAAGGGTTTCAAGGAAAACTGAACCACAACCTAAACAAACAGCCACAACAGAAGAAACATGATTTCTTTCCTTTTGCAACCATGTGATAACCAGAAGCAACCTGCAGCTCTCTGCCCTGTAATTCAGCTGTGAGGACAACTCCTACCATTCCACGCCTCTGAGCACCTTTCAAACAGACCTCATTTAAAAAAATAAAACAACTTGCCATAAAAATGTTTCTTCTTCCCTAGTCACCCCTTCAAAATACATTTTGGCTAAAAGCAGGGATTTGAAGTGACCCTGGTCTGAAGCCAAGGCCTGACGACACTCAGCCTTCCACCACTGACAGTTTTTAAGGTCTGATACTCCCTGATCCATGGGAGTTATAAGCTCCTGCTCCGGCCTGCAGCAGAGCTGGGATTCTTGGCTTTCCATTAGTTTCTAAAAAGTTTTTACTCAGTTCTAATGGGTTACAAGACACTGACCTTAAAGACATGCACTTTTAAAACAGTGACTGCAAAAGTGACAGCAAGGGCTATAGTCAGGGTGTGTAACAGTTCCCATTCTCAGCTCCCATGGTAAGCTGTTCATGACTATCCAAAACTTTTCTCCTCTAGGCTTCCGGAGTTTTGATCTCTGCCTCAGGACTCTTTGAGCAAAACTGTGTGGCTATTTTGGAATATGAGAAGAGTGAAAAAAATAACTTTTCCCATTATAAAAGAAAAATCTTGCAACCTCTTTTTGGTGCTGAGACAACAGAGTCAAAAGCTCATGTTTAGCAGGGGACTTGGTCTCCTTAAGGAGAATCACCTTTCAGTGATCCAGTGGGCATTGGTTTGGATTTGAGTTAGTTACAGCCCTTTACAAATTGCCACTTGGGCATCCACCATACACTTGAGCCTAAATCCCATTACCTATTAATGGGATTTTGGTTCCTGGGTCCCTAAATCCCTTTTGAAAATGAGCTTTAGGATCCTAATTCCGTTAGGCATCGCGACATTGAGTGTAACCATACCTAAATACCATTAAAAATCTAGGCCTAGGTGACCTGGCCAAGGTCATACAGGAAATCTGTGCATGAACAAGGAAATCAAACCTCTCTCTCTTAAGACCTAGTCTAGTACTCCTAATCACTGGACCTCTTTTAGTGTTGCCAACTTTCTACTAGCACAAAACCAAACACCCTTGCCCCGCCCCCTGCCCTGCCCCGTCTCTGAGGCTCCACCTCTGCTCACTCCATCCCCCTTCCCTCCGTCGCTCACTCTCCCCACCCTCACTCACTTGCTCATTTTCACCAGGCTGGGGATGGGGCTTGGGGTCCGGGAGAGGGTGAAGCTTCCGCCTGGGGGTGCGGGCTCTGGGGTGGGACCAGAAATGAGGAGTTCAGGGTGTGGGAGGGGGCTCCAGGCTGAGGCAGTGAGTTGGGATGCGGGAGGGGATGAGAGCTCCGGCTGGGGGTGGGGCCAGAGATGAGGGGTTCGGAGTATGGGAGGGGGCTCTGAGCTAAGGCAGGGGGCTGGGGTGTGGGAGGAGGTATGGGCTCTGGGCTGGGGGTGGAGGTTCTGAGATGGGACCAGAAATGAGGGGTTCAGGGTGCAGGAGGGGGCTCCAGGGTGGGGCAGGGGTTTGGGGTGTGGGGGGAGGGATGAGGGCTCTGGCTGGGGGTGCAAGTTCTGGTGTGGGGCTGGGAATGAGGAATTTGGGGTGCAGGAGGGTGCTCTGGGCTGGGACAGAGGGGTTTGGAGGGTGAGAGGGGGATCCAGACTGGGACAGGGGGGCGGGGCAGGGGGGGTGAAGACTCTTGCTGGGGGTTTGGAGCGTGGGAGGGGGATCAGGGCCAGGGAAGGGAAGGTGGGGCATGGGAGGGGGTCAGGTGTGCAGGCTCCGGATGGTGCTTACCTCAGGCAGCTAATGGGAGCTTCAGAGCCGGCATTTGGGGCGGGGGCAGCGTGCGGAACCACCAGGCTGCCCCTACACATAGGAGCTGGAGGGGGGACATGTTGCTGCTTCTGGGAGCTGCTCATAGCCACAGCAGACAGGGAGCCTGCCTTAGCCCCACTGCGCCGCTGACCAGACTTTTAACAGCCTGGTCAGCGGTGCTGACCGGAACCACCAGTGTCCCTTTTCGACTGGGCGTTCCGGTCGAAAACCAGACACCTGGCAACCCAAACCGTTTTCCTCACTCCTCAGCTGATCTCACAGGCTTGAATATCTAACAAAGGGGAAACCACATGGGCAACAGGGAAAGGAACTTCAGGCCCAGAGACCCTCCAAAATATTTAGGTGCCTAAGTACCCTGGAGGATCTGGGTCTTAGTTACTACATGAAAAAATATTTTACTCCAAAAAAATGTGTGTTGTCATTTTCTTGGCAGACTGGACTGAACGCCACATGGAGCATACGCAGCCCTGGTGAGTCTGCATACCTCCCATTAATGTTAATTTGTGCTGGGCTGACACAGAGAGGGGACCACACACCCATAAGTTCCACATCCTACCTTTAGTCAACCTTCGAGTGTCCCAGGAGGAAAGCTACTGCACTTACTTGAAAGATATTGGAGAAGTCTCTGAGGTTGAAAATATAATGGAATTTGATAGCCGTTGGCAGGAAAGTAGCAGCTACTTTCTGGTGCAGGCCCAGTGCCAGGTGTATCAGCTGCTGAGACGATTTCTGCACAGGCCCAGAGAAATTCCCCCGTTTCAGATGCTGAGTTAGAATGACACTGTAGATGGTGGACAAAGCTTCCGATCCAGGGAAGGAGAGAGCAAACACACTGAAGTGGCGCTGAGGGAGGGAAGGAAAACAAAGAAAGGTTTCAGACGGGGTTGGCCTCCTTTCTTGCTGAATGGGAGGTTGGGCTCATTGAGCTGATCAGAAAGCAATCAGTTTTCCTACTGTGATTTCTTATCCCAATAGCTCAAGCTAATGAGCCACTTCTGAGGCATCCACTCCCAAAGGGTGGAATTGTCAATTGCATTTGATGGTTATTATGTTACAGTTTTTAAGTCAAAATGGCAAATAAACAAGCTCAGTGAATTGATTTTGCTGATTTCCTGGGGATAGTTTAGGCCTGTTTTTCAGAAATGTGCAGCCTCCATTGACTAAGAGAGACCAGTGGGGTCCCGAGCACTTTGGAAAAGCTGGCCATTTTATTCAGGTGCCCAAACAGGAGTTAGCTCTCTGGAAAAACTGGTTCTTTATACCAGGACAATATTTTGTCCAAAGGATGGTACCCTTCGTGTAAGGTGCTGTATTCGGACCATTACTCAAACAAGGGATTGCAGGTTCCTTGTCCCTCTCAGTAAGAGCTAGGCTGACGGAGATGGGTAAGTCACAAGTTTTCAAGAGGTCAAAATATCTCATTTTACCAAACTATGGCAGCTCATTTAAGGAGGTCAGGATGCTGGGTAACTCCTTTCATGGAGAGGCTGGTCAAGAAATGGGGACAAATTCGGCTCTCAGTTCTACATGTTCACATGAAAGTTCTAGTGGCACCAGCTGGATTGCATGTATGTAACCTCTAAGAGCGGGATTTGGTTCCCATACAGGATACGATTCATCAGGCTGTTGTGATCCTTCTCGTAAGTCCTGTTTGAGATCCCTATTTCTCTCGTAAGTACTAATAAAACCCAGTCTGTTTTCATTTTGCTGCCTGCCAAGGTGACCTGGGAATAGCTGACAGTTAGATACCTAGCAATTCCCTGATCCCTCTGGGGCTCGTTTGGCAAATGCTATCCCACCAATGTCAGCAAACTGTGCACCTTGTGATAAGAGAACACCTTTCACAAGTTAAATAGGAGAACATAAGAACGGCCATACTGGGTCAGAGCAATGGTCCATCTAGCCCAGTATCCTCTCTTCCTACAATGATCAGTGCCAGATGTTTCAGAGGGAATGAACAGAACAGGAAGATTATTGTCCAGTCCCAGCTTCTGGGAGTCAGAGGCTTAGGGACACCCAGATCATGGGGTTATATCCCTGACCATTTTGAATAATAGCCATTGATGGATTTATCCTCCATAAACTTATCTAATTCTGATATGAACCCCATTACATTTCTGGCCTTCACAACATCTCCTGGCAATGAGTTCCACAGGTTGACTATGCATTGTGTGAAGAAGTACTTCCTTAAATTTGTTTTAAACCTGCTGCCTATTAAACAAATCAATTGCCAAACTGGATCAGAGCTGAGATCTCTCTCTGACATTGGCCAGACCCAGATGCTTTGGACGATGGAACAAGCAACCTGGCACAAAGCAGATGTGGTATAATCTGCCCCTTATGTTAGGTCTCTTCCTAATCCCTGACAGTCAATGACTGGCTTAAGCCATGAGGCATGAGGTTTAATATCTCTTTCCAAATCCATGTTAGCATTAGCTATTATAACTCTGGATCATCTTCTTTCCCATTTTCATTGTATTTCATCTCTTTGGCAAAGGAAAATGTAGCTGGTCGCATGAGGATTTTTACAACCCAAACCAGAGAAATGAGTAACTACATTCCAGGGATAACACTAGATAAATAAAAGCAAACTCAATCTGTATTACTGTGAAGGCTGTTGGATGGCTGGCAAAAGTGAGAGTCCATCTCAAACTGTGAGCAGTAATGTGTTAGGAAATATGGTGGGAAAGGGGCCAAAAATGAGGAAAAGGGAGAATTCTGCTTTCTGTTCCACCAGTGAAAATTAGAGTAACTCCACTGATTTAAATGAATTTACATTGATGTAAGTGACAGCAGAATTTGGCCACGTTTCTTAAGGCTGGAGTATTAACTACAACGTCGTGGCCATAATCTGCCCCTCCAAGTTATTCTTTTAAAGACCATTCTGATAATATTCTAACTCTCCAAGTGATTTAATAGATTAGCAGCGTGCCGGTTAATTGATTCTACCTGAAGCCGTGGGTTGATGGTGAAACTCCCTGCAGTGGGGTTCATACATGACACGTACTGCACGTTCATGATCTCCTTCAGGGACAGTTTGTTTCTGTCGTACCTGTGGCAAACAAAGCAACACAATAATTGCAGCCTATTAGCAACAGACTTGTAGCAGCACACCCTACCGTCAGGGCCAGGACTGGAGCAGTGGTAACACACTTGTGTAACCCAGATGACTTCGGTTTATCCACCAAGATCCAGAATCAAAGGCTGTGCTCTTTGGGACAAGGACCATGCCTTCCTGTGTGTCTGTACAGGGACTTGCTCAACGGGGTCCTGATTTCAGTTGACGGCTTTTAGGCACAGCAAGTACTATTGTTATTATCCCTCAGTATCACATCGTGGGGATTTTTTTTAAACAAACAGCCTTCACAACATACAAGATCTTTAAGCATAAAAAGCGGAAAGTTATTGTCTAAAATTTATTCCCCCATGAGTCAGCAATAAATCCTGACCATGAACCAACTCTAGGATTGAATAATCAGGATTTTTGTTAAACTCTGCAGAATTCCTGTACTTTAGGTGCTCAAATGCACTCGTTCTCCTTTGAGTTTCCTTACAGTTCTTGCAGTGCCCAACAGCGCTGTCCTCTGGAGGTCACTGATCATGATGTCTTGCAATCTAACGTGTTCTTGAGCTGCCCATTCATACCCTTACCGATTGTTCCAAGTGATCACTGAGATTGTATTTGTGGTAGTTTTTCATTGTTTTCCTTTTCATGGCAGAGTTCTTTATACTTCACCATCTTCTCTTCTTGTTTCTTTTTTATCTTTCTGTCTGCTGGGATGGCAATAGCAATTAACAGGGTCTTCTTTGTCTTCTTTTCTACTACAACTCTGTCCAGCCTGTTTGCCTGCACCATTTGGTCTGTGACAACTACCAGATCCCATAAAATCTGAGCCTCTGCATTCTCTGGAGCACTTTCGATTTGGTGGTCATATTACCACATGGCTCGTTTACATCAATACTTGCCACAGAGGCTCCAATGCAGACACTTGGTGATTTCATTGTGTCTACTCCTGTATTCTCTCCCAGCCAGGCTCCTGCAAGTGCTCAATATATGCTCCACCACCTCTTCCTTTTCAGAACACACACACTGCAGTTCGGAGAGCAGTTCTGTCAGTCAATTTTGTTTCGAACATAATTAAGTCTTAACGACTGTTCTTGTGCACTCACACTGAGGCTCTTGGTCTCTCTTTTCAGGTATCCTCCTACAAGACATGAATCTGTTAATCTTTGATCACTAAAGGGTTTGAGCTCTCCACCGCTGTCTGTGCATTGATTTCTGTATAAATCTTTCCAAGTCTTTCTTTGGCAGTTTGCTTTCTCCTTTCCTTTATGCTTTCTTGGGCTGGGATGCACTCTGCCTTAGCTTGTTATCTCAACTAGATGATCTTTTGCTCTGGCTGACTTCTTAAATATTTTGATATTATATTCTTCATTGTCAATTGCTACCTCTACCTTTAGCACACCTTTAGTTCCATCGCATCATTGGATGTACATCCTGTCCATGTCATAATATATATTCATTATTCTGTGTATCACCAGGAGGTTTCTTGTTTGGACGTCATTTTTTTTCTTCTCCTCTTGACTCCACTTGATCACGCTGGCAGTTATCTGGTTAGTCAACTGACCCCAGCTGTATAGCTTCACCAAACTTTTCTACACATGTCATCGCTCTCTACATCTCCTGTTGTCCATATAATTTCAGATCATTCATGTAAAACAAATGGTTAACTGGTTGTTGCTCTTTGCTGATTTAATAACCATAATTTAGCTCACAGAGAATTCATGTCAGTGGGGGCATCAATACCACAAACAGCACTGGTGATAAGTGCTTGAAAGATTCCTCTTTTAATTTGGATGCCATCAATGAGAGTCCCTTCCTGGCTGAGCTAAGTGTTCCAGTTAGCTGTAGATTGGGGCACAAAGGAAATGAACTTTGGATGAACCTATTGCATTTTCAGTGTCTCAGTGATCCATGAATATGGGACCCTGTCATGTGCTTTTTGATCATATATCCACAGCATCTCTCAATTTTTCTTTTTCTGTTTTGCATCTTCTGTGATCCTCCTGTTCATCCTGAGGCGGTCTTTATTCCCTTTCATGTCACTGTGAAGCCAAATTGTTACTATTAAGCACTAACTAAAGACTGCAAGCTATCCCTCCCCACATATAGAAATTGGAAGGGAATTGTGCCTTGTGTCATTGTTTCAGCTTCCTGAATGGGAACGTGGAGGGAATCCGACACATATGCATAGGTGACAGTGCTGTGTCTGAGTGTATCAGTGAGAGCCTTGCAGTTGTGCACGTCCATCCAGCCCCAGGGTGGCACACCACAGTGCCAGGGCTGAAGTATCGGATGCATGTGTCTGAGGAGCATGCATTCAACAGAGTAAGTGTGCTATACACATAGGCGGCAAGTTATATGGGCTCATGGTGCCCGGGCTCCAGCAATATTCAGGGTAGGCATGGGGGGGGACGTGAACCACCAGCTGGGGGAGGCTAGCCCCCAGCTCCACCCCTGCTGCCCGAGCCGCCCCCCTTCCACCTCCCGCCACAGCCGAGAGCCCCCACCACCACCACAGCCACTGGCCCAGTCCCGCTCCAGGCTAGCTCCCAGCCCCCCGCTCCTGCCCCAGCCTCCCCCCCCCCTTCCACCTCCTCCCAGAGCCCAGAGTCACCATCACAGCCACTGGCCCAGTCCCACTCCAGGCTAGCTCCCAGCCCCACCCCTTCTGCCCCAGCCCCCCCCTTCCACCTCCCACCAGAGCCCAGAGTCCCCCACCACCACAGTCACTGACCCAGGCTAGCCCCCCAGCCCCAAAGGCAGAGCACTGGGGGCTGCAGCCACAGGGGGCGGTGGTAAGCAGGGGGCGGAGTTGCGCCTGGCTGTTTGGGGAAGCACAGCCTCCCCCAGCTTATACCACCCGCCGCCCATGAAGGTAGACAAAGAACTACGCCAACAGTAGAAAGGAGAGCTGCACCCTCGTTTCACAATCAGAATGCCATGCTCATCCAGTGCACTAAATGCCCCAATAACAATTACGTGAGTGAAGCCAGACAATCACTATGCTCTCGAGTGAACTCACCCGGGAAAATGATAAAAGACAAAAACGCCCTATCACCTGTGGGTGAACACTTTCCACACAGCGATCACTCTATATCTAACCTATCAGTCTTCATTCTCAAAGGAAACCTGCACCTGGGAGCTTAAATTCGTAACTTCGCTAGACACTAACAATCATGGACTGAACAGAGACACTGGATTTATGGCTTATTACAACAATCAGTAACCCACTAACAACCCTGGATGCTTCACCCAGCCCCCCCTCCCTCCACTCCTTTCCTCCCCATAACTGGAGAGGTGTTAATGGCCCACTTCACCTTGAATGGTTCCTTGAAATGTGTTAACTATTAATGCTAAACAATCTGTTCCACTTCCTATTTAGCTGTGACGCTGTGGGTTAATTTCCCAGACCTGAAGAAGAGCTTTGTGTTACCTCAAAACCAGAAGTGGATCCAATAATAGATAATGTTTTCACCCTTACCTCACACTTGTCTCTCTAATATCGTGAGACCAAGATGGCTACAACAACACTGCATGATTAGTGCCAGATTAACAGCATGAATAGCATGGTGCAGGGGAAGACGCCTACCAGTGGCTATAGTCCATGTGTTGTCTGATCAGCGTGTGGGGCTGCACTGTTCCATAAGTGTCCACTTCAGGCATGTTCATATCGTCAATGAAGTAGATGAGTTTCTTGGTGCCAGGTGGGCCATAATTTCTACCAGCCTTTTTATCCAGAGGCTTCTCAAGTACAGCTGTATGGGAACAAAGGCAGATCATTACAAACATTAGATTGCATTCACAGAGGATGTAAATAGTGATATGAACGGTACGATTGGTGAACGCCAGCCATCAAACGTGTACGTGGACAAACCCCAAAGCAGGAAGAGGTTAATGGTCTGTGTTAGAGGGGAGGGCTGTAGCGAGCTCTACCCACAACATCAAGCCTGCAGGGGATAAAGAGGAAGGAAGCAGGTTTTAGAGCTGGGTTTTCCTGACAGAACTATCTTGGGTCTGAGGCAAATGAAGTAGGGGTTAGAAGGAGCAGAACTAGGACCTCAAAGTGCAGCCAAGCTCGGGAAAGGCTTGGACCGGCCATCATGTTACCTGAGTGTCTGTCACCTCATCTCATGAACACATTGCTTGTTAATTAAGTCAAACCCCAGGATGGGGGTGAGTTTTGACCTCACACGGGATATGTGGATTTGTCTTGTCTCAGAACAGGTAGGAAAAAAGTGTCCCTCACTATTTCCTGCATCAGGGGAGCTAGTAATTTGCCTTGTCTGAAGACGAATTGCTGATCTTCATTAGGGGAAGGCTGAAGCACTCTCCATTGGCTTCCACCAGCTAGGAGAGGCAGGAGTCTCCCTCAGCAGTGGTGGCCAGATGTCTTTTAAAACCTCCAAAGCTTCACGTTGTGTGACCAGGCCAAACTCCAGCAAGAGCTGGCAAATGCTCACAGATTTCTATCTTCTGGCTGGGGAAGACCATTTCTTATCAGTTGTTTCAGATCCTGTGAAGGAGGACAGAGATTTTTGCAATGAGCCTAGGAAGTGGTGAAGGGTTTGGGGGGTTTTTGTGCTTGTTTGTTTTTCCTGTAAAGAACCATGCAAATTTATAGTTCTATATAAATATTTAATAAAAAAATCACAGCCATATTGTCCAAAGGATCCTGCATTGTCCTAAGTTATCATTTCCTTGAACACCAATGTGAGCCAAGCTTTATTGCACTCAACTGGTCCAAAACCAACCAGACAAAGCCATATTCTATACCCTTCCTCCCCCCCACTTCCCTTATATGTTTACTTTGGGAATGCCTTCTGTCTCAAGGTGTACTATTTTTCAGTACGTGCCAGCTAAATTTGATTTGTTTATACAGTTTTTAGTCTTCAGTGGACTTATAGCAGTGCTATAAAAACATCACAATAAATAGCAATTATTTATAATTACAGAGGATTGGACAAAATAAAGGACACTGGGTATTTTAAAATAGCCATTTGTTAGAATATACATTTAATACATGCATTATCACGTGGCAAAAGTTATTAAGGGACTTTTTTTCAGAATACCAATTATAGGTTTATATGTTCAAAAATGCCTTTTCTTCACCATTGCTCAGAATCCAACGGATTTCTCATCTTTTGACAGCTTGCTGCAAAAAAAAATTTAAAACTCTAGGGAAAAAATGATGAACCTCCTTTCAATGGAGTAGCTTCCCACCAACCCCCCTCCACAAAACCACAGTATCTGAGGTTTCTGGTAGCAAGTTAAATTAAGTGTTTCAACTAAGCATTTATTTTACATTTAATTAGCGTTTAATTAACATATAAAATCAGCCATTTTTTAGGTTTAACAAATACGTTAAGAGATATATCAAATTGAATTGCAATTACTGGGAATCAAATGACAAGTCTGGGAAAATAGCCTTTTAATTTGAAACAATATCTCATAATACTAGTAAAAGGGGATGTTTCGCTATCTTTGAAATCCTGACCTATTCAAATTAGTGTCTGAAATAAACATTCACAGTAAATGAGATTTATTGAGCGGGCTTTGTGTTTTCCAGTGGCTGTCCGTCAGAGAAAGCCAGGTTGCATGCAACTCTCTAAGGGCAAATTTATACCATGCAGAGAGCCTGCAAAAGGCCTATACGCTACTTAAATGCTATGGCTTTGAAGGGGAACTAAGTGGCCTTGCGTTGGATCTCTCATAGTTTACAAGCATTAAACTCCATACATAATGGCATCAGAAAGCTCCCGGGGCTCTATGGCCAGTCAAGCTAGTACGAGAGACTGAGCTAAAAACTTTGGGATGCAATGTCAGCCTTCCCATAGTGTACCTGTTAGGACTGTTAGTGATAATGTAGGATTCAGGCCTCCATTTTTGCCTGAGATAGAATTCTATGTCATTTGCCCATTTGATTCTTGATACACTTATATTCTTATTAATATGTGTGAACTAAGGACAAAGACAGTGTATATGTTGCTTCTGCCTAGCCAGATGGGTTTGTTAGTATAATGGGAACAGCTAAGAACAGTTAAAGTGTTACTGGGCACGGTGGAAGTATAATATACGAGCGCACACTTTAAGACTGCCTCAACTCCTATCTCAAGGCAAGGTCAAGCAACCTATCAGGAGGGGCAATGGGGGACTGGGGAGGGGGGGAAGGTATAAAACACTAAAAGGCCAAAGAAATGCCTGTCCCTGACCATAGCACCACCTCACTCCTTACCCCTTCCATGGGATACAAAAGAGATGGGACGAAGACCCCAGAGTCACAACCCCCACAAAACAGAACATGACCCCCCCAAAACAGAACATGATAAGTTGTAAGGGGTGGGACCGAGGGCATGCATTTCACATATAATTATGCCTGCTAAGGAGCGGGGAGAATGGGACACTGGGAAACAAGGCTCTGCGGTGTCAGAGTTATGGACATGCTTGCTTGAAACTAACCCCCCAAAACATTGTGTTGCCTGCACTTTGGACTTCTGGTCTTCTGCTTTTTGTCTGTGTGATAAGAACGAGGGGAAAGGGTGAAGGGAAAGCCCCCTAACATACCATCTCCAATGTGGAGTCACTGCCTCCACCCAGCATGATTTGCATTACTAATCCTTATTACTTTAGTCTCTCATTGGCAGATGTCTAGCACAAAACTCTTCTTTGCCCTGTCAGTCCTTTAGGGAAGAATGTTATGATAGTAGCTCACTGTCGTAGAGCAGAACTGCACAAAGCCACTAAAGGAAAGGACCACTCCTTCCATTAGTCTGGGCACAACACTGCAGCCACCAATGGGCCACCAAATTATAGGAAGAGACTAAGTGAGTGGGAGGGAGAATGGGAGTGAAAAGTGTGGGATAGAATGGGGAGAGGGAACAAGCAAAGGTTGAAGTGAGGAGAAAAAAGGAGAAGAAAGGGAAATAGACTAAAAAAACCCAGGTGGATGGGAGGAGAGATGGAGATGAGCCCGAAGTGCAGAGCCTGTAGTTCCATGCCTTGCCGGGTTAGGTTGTCAGGATATGCCTCATGCACACCCACAACTGGCCGCTGGCTCGATATACAATTTCCTATACATTTACATTCACATAAGAGCTCTAAAAATCATTGACTGCAAATTGGGAGCATACAGCTGAGTGGGCAGGAGCGCTGGCATGTCTCTCTTCAGATAGTTAGGCATGTAAGAGCAGATCCTCTGCTGGTGGAAAATGTCATAGCTCCATTGTGGACAGTTTCCATCAGCTGAGGGTCTGCTCCATGGGGTTTCCAAAAACACTTGCTCTATTTCTTATAAATCCATGTTCTGAAGGATACTCGACTGTAAAAATGAAGGGTACTTGTAACTGAGGCTCTTTGAGATGGACTCTGCATAGTCCCACTCTTGGGATATGTACCAACTGGTGCCGATGAACAGTGCGGCTTGCTACTAGTAGTGCCTACTGAAGTGCTCACGGCCCCCCTCCCGCCCCTCCCCTCAGCGGTACCACAAGTGGGGTCCGCGCATGACCCGGAATGGTGCCAAGACGGACTGTGCCAGGACCAGGACCTGCTGCACGATGGTGATTGATGCTGCGAATGGGAGCGCTGGTGGGACCTGGAGTGGTGCTGTGAATCAGACCGGCGCCGTGAGTGGAACCAGTGCTGCGAGTCTGATCGGTGCCGGGAATCTGATCGGCGCTGAGACTCCAAGGGGTGTCTTGTCCCTGACGGCGCCAAGGGGCAGAGCATTGCAGGCTTTCCGCGGGACAGAGCCGCACACTGTGGCATCGGGGGCTTTGCACGAAGGGCCGGGGACCGCAGTGCCGTCATGTCTATGAGATCTCTTGTGGCCTCAAATGTGTCAAGGTTGGAAGGCAGCTGTACCTCCTCCACCACCTGACATGGTGAGTCCAATTGCACCGGACTCAAAAGTCCTCCTTGCAAGACCGAAGTCGATGGTGCCTGGCTCTGCAGTTTTCAGCACCAGGGGCTCCTCCCTGGGACACGCCCCATTGGCTGGCTCCGAGGGGTTGGGTCCCAAAGTCGGGAAACCACTCCTACCCTGTTTCTGGTGCCGCTTCTGACCTGGGGAATGGGACTGGTGCCAAGTCATCTCCGACAGTTTCGGCACCGGAGCCACTGCCGGGGCACTACACACTGATGCGCTTGGTGCTGGGTCCTGCTACGCCGATGCTGGCTGTGGCCTAAGTGCTGCCTCCATGAGTAGCTGCTTCAGTTTAAACTCATGCTCCTCCTTCATTCTTGGGCAAAACCCTTTGCAAATCCTGCACTTATCTGCCTGATGTGTTTCCCCCAGACACTTCAAGCAAGAGTTGTGGGGGTCGCCCACTGGCATAGACTTGTTGCAGGACTTACAGGGTTTGAACCCCTGGGACTTAGGCATGCCCTGAGTCCCCAGGGAGAGCACGGTCGTCTTGAAGGGGAACCCCCCACTCCCAACAGCGAACTAATAACACTATACTAACTAATAACTAACTTAACTAACTAAGGAAAACAAACACTAAGTAAATAGAGCTAGGGAAATGTGGCAAGCCTGCTGAGCAAGAAGCCACAGTTCCATCGATGGTCACTGGTGGTAAGAAGGATCTGAGGAGGCACCAGGTCGGAAGGGTCATGTATAAAGCGCTATGGAGGTGCCACTCCTGGGGGCTCCACAGCCGACCCAACAGGTACTGCTGGGCAAAACTTTCCGACAACTCTGCACGCAGTGCACACACACCTAATTGGAATCGATATGAGCAATCACTCGAAGAAGAACTACTCTATGAAAAATTGTAAATAGAGGGTCAGTCATTAAGGCTTGAAGTTCACTAACCCGCCTGGCTGATATTATTGCTATAATAAATGCAGTTTTAATTGAAAGATGAACTAGAGAATAAGATGATAAAGATCCAAAGGGTGCAGACATAAGCTGTGTTAGCACGAAATTTAAATTCCATAGGGGAACAGACTCTCTCGCAGGGGGATAAATATTTAGTAAACCTCTCAGAAACCTCTTAATATCATACAAGAACATAGACTTACCACATATTGGTAAATGAAAAGCCGCAATTGCAACTAAATGTACCCTGAGCGATGTAACAGATAAACTCAAGTATTGGAGGGGTAGCCGTGTTATACAAAAACCTGTAGGAGAACACTTCAACCTCCCTGGCCACACAATAGCAGATGTAAAGGTAGCCATCTTACAGCAAATAACTTCAGGACCAGACTCCAAAGAGAAACTGCTGAGCTCCAGTTCATTTGCAAATTTGACACCATCAGATCAGGATTAAACAAAGACTGTGAATGGCTAGCCAACTATAGAAGCAGTTTCTCCTCCCTTGGTGTTCACACTTCAACTGCTAGCAGAGGACCTCACCCTCCCTGATCAAAATAACCTCGTTATCTCCAGACTCATTCTTGACAGCATATTTATACCTGCCCCTGGAAATTTCCATTACATGCATCCGACGAAGTGGGCATTCACCCACGAAAGCTTATGCTCCAATACATCTGTTAGTCTTAAAGGTGCCACAGGACTCTCTGTTGCTTTTTACAGATAAACTTGTTTTCTTCAGAAACAGCAAACACTCTGGATTGAATAGGAGCTGACACAGGATCAATACCCTTATCAGCTATCCATAGGGAAAATCTTTTCCATTTGAAATCACATTTCCTAGTTGATTGTCTTCTAGCATTAAGTAAAACACTGTACAGCTACAAAGAAAGATTTCTCTAATTCTGTCAGAGTCCTATTGCCCATGCTATCAGGTGCAGCGAAAGTGGATCTGGATGGTATGCTTTCCCTTGCTGCTGTGACAGAAGGTCCAGCGACACAGTGGAAAGAAGCAAGTCTGTGTACCATCGCTGTCTCGGCCAGGCTGGAGTGATGAGTATCATCCGGGCTGAGTCCTGTCTAACCTTTTTCACAAGCATCAACATTAAAGAGCTCCTGCTCCTGAACAAAAACAATGACACTTGGGGTTTTATCTTGTGGCAAATTTCTATACAATATAAAAATGCATATCTACTACATATGTGGAGTATCCCAAAGAGCAAAATTGTCCCAATTGTCTTGGATCATAGAAGCTTTCAAGGACCCTTCATACATCTGGGAAGAGTCTCCAATTAGTTGGGCCACTAACTGATTGAGAGGTTCTGCCACATGCAGAGCTACTGCAATAAATTTTGTGAATTATACACCAATCCCCAAAGCTTCACTGACTCCTTGCAAAACTCTGAGGAATGGGCTCCTCCATGTTCATTTACATAGTACATTGCTCTCATATTGTCTCTGGCTGCTTGAACCACAGATCCTTGCACCTGAGGGAGGAATGATCTGAGTGCCAAATGAATTGCTGTTAGCTCCAGAAGACCGATATAAAGGTGACACTCTTGCTGATTCGACAGACTTCTTGTTAAAAGGTTGTTGAAGTGTGTACCCCATGGAAGGAAAGGGACGGCTGAACTTCACTCCCCTCCATATATGTTCCTGGTCCATTCACCATAAGATTGTTTTCTGGATTTTCTTGGGAACGGTATTAAGTTTGTGTCGTGTACTGCAGGACCAGGTTTCTTGCCAAACAGCGCTGAAGGGGGTCTCAGCCTTAGTCCTATATAAGTTGTGACATACATCGGTGAAGCCATAAGACTCAGCAGAGAGAGGAAGAACTTTACGTTCTGAATGGTAGATTTCCTCTTCAGGAATTTCTCCTCCAGAAGTTCAGCTCTTGCCATTCTGGAGTTGAGATGTACTCCTATGAAACGGATCTTTTGTGAAGGTTTCAATAGAGATTTCTTTTCAGTGATCAAAAATCCCAACCTTTGGAACATCGAGCATCTGAATTGAGTGACATTCTTTGGTTCACCTTCAGAAGTTCCTTTTAGGAGCCAATCATCTAAATATGGACAAATATGGTCTTCTCAGAAAAGCTGCCAATACAGCTAGGAATTTTGTAAAGATTTTAATGCAGTAGAAAGGCCAAAGTGGAGGAGCCTGTATTGGAAATGGTGCCCTATGGCAAAATAAAGGTACTTCCTGTGTGATCATCTTATTGAAATGTTAAAGCAGCTTCTTTGAGATTGAGAGCTGTAAAACCTGTTTAGACAGGAGAGGGAGGGGATAATAGATCTTAGAGTTAATATTCTGAAGAGAAATCTTTGGATGTACCTATTTAACTTCCTCAGATCCAACATTGGAAGAAGTCCTCCATCTTTCTTTGGAATTAGGAAATAGTGTGAGTAGAAACCCCAATTTCTTAGATTTATTGGGACCTCTTCTACTACTCCTTCCCTTAGTAGGGAGTTGATTTCTGTTCTTAGCATTAATTTGTGAAAGGAGTCCCTGAATAGGGAAGAAGGTCTTGAACTGGATGGTATAGCCATCATTTATTGTGTCCAAAACCCATCTGTCCATGGTGATCTTTTGCCACTCAGTGTAAAAAATGGCATAAACAGTCTCCAAATGTGAGGGGAACAGAGTTCAAGGCTGGCTTGCTGCTCTTGAACTTCATATCAAACCCAAGGTTTAACTGCAATGTCAAGGGGTGCTCCACTCACCATTGGGCTACCACCTCCTCCTGGCTCACTTCTTACTACAGCACCTATCTAACTTGCCCAGAATCTTGAATCCGACAAAGGCTCACATCCATCTGTAGTCAGTGGCTGGAAGGAACTGAAGTGGCAACCACTGCTTTTATATGTAAGTGGGATATTATGTTTTTATAGCACTACCCTCAGAACATGCTCAAATGCTGAGGGGAGAGGTGGGAGGGGATGCATGAGCACTCTTATAGGCACTACTAGTAGAAGGCTGCATCATTGAATGGCACCAGTCAGTTCATATCCCAGGAGTGGGAATGTGCAGAGGACACGCCAAGGAGAATTTATTTTTATAGATAGATAGATAGATAGATAGATAGATAGATAGATAGATAGATAGATAGATAGATAATCTGTGTTGTATTTGAGTTTTACAAAGTTAAATAGGGCCTGCTGGAAACAGCAGCCTACTGACAAACTACACAAAAAAAGAGCAAATTAACTCTAAAATATGAGCAGTGGAGAACAATATAGAGCAATATAAATCATGCCTAACAAACACAATCATTGCAGTCATAGCTGAAATCTTTCACACACATTTATTCACATAGCAGATGACTTATTCATATGCTTAGAGAAGAGAGCCCCAAACTCAAACCATAGCTCACAGTCCAAGGAAATATGAAAAGGCTGCCCAGATCTGTCCATATAAATCTCAACAACTGCACCATCACTATTGAGATAAATGAACGAGAGAAGGTTCTTTTACCCTGCTAGGAAGCCTTGAAGACAGAGTGTTTGAGTTTGTTTTTCAATCTTCCAGAGGTCCTATATTGACAAACTACACTCTAGGAAAAATTAAAAGGGCATTTGGAGAGGGAAAGGTATTAATATTTGAAGATCATTCACAATTTGGACCAGATACCAAGGAAGGTTTGTTTCACCTGAGTTTTGCAGGAAAGCCGTGCTGTTCAAGTCGTTCACATAGTGTGAAATTCACCCCTATGCACGGGGCCAGTGGGATTTTAGGGGCACTCAGGCCGCGTGCCTTCTGCATTTGATCCGTAGTGTAAATGAGGGCACTAACGGGCGGTGGTGTTGGGGCCAGTGAGAGGAGCTAGTGATCACTGTGAGAGCAACTTCCTGAACACAGAAGAATCCCATTGCTGTGTTGGAGAAGAGCTGAACATTAGAGCCTAGGATCAAATATGGCATTGGGCAAACAGCTCTCTAATGTCATACATGAGGCTCTCGCATGGATTTGTGAAACTATCCCACCTTGCATTCACATGCACTTGCATGTGTAAAAGGCATTCTGTTAAAAGTGGCCCTTCTTGTCCAGCTTATTTCATCTGACCTGCTCACAGTATGCAATTTCAAGCTCACCTGTACAGATCTTACACAGCAGTTAAAACAGCTGGATGTTAATAATCTGACTGTGCTTTGTGGGTATATAGTAACCATCCAAGCCTTTTAAATCTAAGCTAAATGCTTATCTGAGTCATTTAATTTAAATTGTGATCAAATTTCTAGCTGGCCTCATGCAGCTTTGCAAGCTATGGCATTTTATTCTGCTGCAGCAGAGTTATGAATTATTTGTGTGCTAACATTACCATAAGCTGTTTTCCCCTTTCATAAATGATACAGGGCAATGTGCAGGGGAAGCCAAAGAGAACTGAGATATCTAATAATTTGCATGGGCTGATGCAGGAGCAACAATGAGCATGGGCATGCCTGTCATGGAGAAGGGAAGTCGAGAAGGGAGTGTCCAAATGTGGAGGATACAGGAAAAGGACTGCACCCCTTTTCTTTTCTCCTACATGTTGTCACCAACACCGCCAAGCTCCCACCCTACCCAATAAATAAATGACGGACCCCTCTCCCACCCAGCCTGGACTCAGCCCTGCTCTGAACCGATGGGAATAGATGGCACAAACCAGGCCTCTCTAACCACACAGGGTAGCCCTGTGTCCCTGTCCCAGGACCTGCCCCTCTGCGTATTACGGGAGGCAGGGCTTTTTTCCTGGGCTTTGGTAGCCCCAGCAGACTGGGCCCCTGAAGGAGCCGCTGGATGGTTGAGCTGGTAACACAGGCTGGGAGAGCATATACATACCTCAACTCCACCCGCACATGCTGTGAGATCTGGGGGAGTTGGAGGGTGAAAATCCTGGCCTCACTGAAGTCACCTGGCCTCACTGAAGTCAATGGCAAAACTCCCTTTGACTCCAACAGAGCGAGGATTTCACCCTGAGACCCCGGGCCCTGATGTGAGCAGCAAATCTACACACCTATGTTTCTGCTCACTCAGACCCACACCATAGAAGCACACATTGGACTGGGGCAGGGCACTGAGGGTAGGGACTATCTCTCCCTACGTGTATATACAACTCCCAGTGTAATCAGATCCTCATCGTGACTGGGCCTTCTAGGTGCCACCATAATACAAACAACAACATAATCCACATGATTGGATTCAGGCCTGTCTCTATTCAGCAAAACTTTTCAGCCTGGTCTTAACTTTAGACATATTAAACACATGCTTCAAGTTAAATGGAGCCTTGATGTTTAATTTTAGGCTCTGGAGGTTGAAAATCTGGTCCTCTCCCAAATCCAATCCCATGACCCAGGTTTTCCAGACTCCCTGGGCCCTGGGTGGCTGCAAGGAGATGATGACTCACCTGTGACCTTGAGGGGAGAAAGAAATACGTAGGACTTGCAGCCTGGTTGGGCCATCAGATACACAGATGTGCCCCTTTCAATACAAAATTCC
The DNA here is from genome assembly GCF_013100865.1 of Trachemys scripta elegans. Classification (NCBI taxonomy): domain Eukaryota; kingdom Metazoa; phylum Chordata; order Testudines; family Emydidae; genus Trachemys; species Trachemys scripta. The sequence goes on along the minus strand of NC_048311.1, from coordinate 10,320,283 downwards.
ACCATGAAAGCTGAAGGCTGAGGCAGTCTGGGCATTGGCACTGTGTAGGGCTTGGTGGATCTGACTTGTGAAGGGATCACTGGACAGCAGGAAATGTATGGAGGGTGGCGGTTCACAGACTGTGGTACTGGAAGTGAAATTTGATGGTTTGAGGATTGTGGATGGAGCCTCTTGGTCATGTTCACAACACTCCCCCATCTGGAGAAACGCATCTACCTTCCCAGTCCTGGTCCCAAGGTGGCAAGTCGCCACAAAGTAAAATCATGTAAAGAACAGGGACCAGGGTCCTGTCACTGATTTAGGTGCTGAGCCATCTTCAGGAATTCCAGGTTCTTGTGGTTGGTAAGGACTTGGATCGGGAACCTGAAGACCTCCAGAAGATGCTGCAACTCCTTGAAGGCTGCTTTGATGGCCAGAAGCTCTTTACTGTCATAGTTTTGCTCCACAGGTGTGAGCGTGCTTGAAGAAGGCACATGTGTGAAACTGACCATTCAAGGCTGCCATTTGGGCTCCCAGCACAAAGTTTGAGGCATCCACTTATACCGTAAATTGCAGCCCGAGTTGGAGTGAACCAACCTAGGTTGGGGCTGTGATGAATTTCTACTTTAGGCACTCAAAAGCCAGTTCCATCTCTGGGGACAAAGAAAGATGGGCTCCCTTCTGCAGGAGGGCGGTGACCCCTAAGAAACATTTGGTGAACTCTCTACAGAAACTGGCAAAGCTTAAAAAGCGTTGCACCCACAGACATCCCTAAGCACCACCAGTCGGTGATGGCTGTCAATTTATGTGGGTCGATGGTGTGTTGAACTTTACGGACTCCTCACTAAGACTAAAGGACTAAAGCAGGGGTCGGCAACCTTTCAGAAGTGGTGTGCCGAGTCTTCATTTATACACTCTAATTTAAGGCTTCGCGTGCCGGTAATACATTTTAATGCTTTTTAGAAGGTCTTTCTATAAGTCTATAATATATAACCAAACTACTGTTATATGTAAAGTAAACAAGGTTTTCAAAATGTTTCCGAAGCTTTATTTAAAATTAAATTAAAATGCAGATCTTATCAGTTTAGTGTGATCCTTGCCCTTGCTTTCCTTGCTGAGTTTTCCAATGTCTGGCACGTATTTGGATACATTAAGCTGCACACGGGTTTCTGAGTGATCAGTTGTTAACCGGCTCCGAGAGGGACAGAGGACAGCTTTCATGTGTGAAAATACCTGTTCACACAGGTATGTGGATCCAAATGCTGAAAGCATTGCAAATGCAATTTTCTTCAAACAGTTAAATATCACTGGCAGGGACGTTCAGCAGGTCAGAATAGAGGCCCCATGATCTCTCTCGGTAGCTTCAAGTGCGCTCCGCAGATCCACAAACTTTGATGTCCACAATTCTGAGCTTTTTAACTGAATGAGTTGCATTTCAAAATCTTCAACACCCATCCACTGAAATACAGACAAATCCAAGTCGCTTTCGTTGAACTTTTCAGGTTTAATTAGAAAAGAAAGCATTGGGCCAAATCACTGGAAATCTTGAAATCTGTCAGAAAATTCTGATTACAGTTCTTGCATGTACTTTCCAATCTCATCGACACTGACAGTGCAACATGTCGATAGCTCTTTTATGTGTTGGAAGTAGCGGAAAGTAGAAGTTTGAATATCCCTGGAAAAAACTGCTAGTTTCACAACAAATGCTTTCCAGGTTTCATAAAGATCTAGAACTGTTTGCCCTGCCCCCTGGAGACAGAGGTTGAGTTCATTTAGGTGAGCAGTGATATCAGTTAGAAACCTGAGCTTACATAGCCATTTGTCATCATCCAGTTCAGGATAGTTTTGTTCTTTTTCTGACAAAAAGGCCTTGATTGCCTCAAAACAGTTTACAAAGCGCACCAAAACCTTGCCACGACTTAGCCACCGAATGTTGCTGTGAAGTGGGATGTCGTTATAAGCACTGTCCATCTCTTCTAGCAGTGCTTGAAATTGTAAGTCAAAGCAGATCGAGCAACAAGGAAATTTACAATTCGCACCACTGTATTCATTACATTATTAAGCTCTGAATTAGAAATTTTTGCACACAGGTTTTCTTGATGGATGATACAGTGAAATTTGAGTGTTGGATGGTCAATTTGATCTTCAAGTAACTTTACAAATCCCTTCTGTTTTCCAACCATGGCAGGAGCACCATCTGTTGTCACACAAAATATTTTTCTGATGTCAACTCCTCGTTCTTCAAAATGGTTTACAAAACTTTCCAGTATATCTTCCCCCTTTGTTGTGCCATGCAGGGGTTTTAGACAACAAAGTTCCTCTTGGATTTCATTGGAAGCACAATATCTTGCAACAATTGCCAAACGCGGAACGTCGTTTATATCCATGCTCTCATCAATTGCAGCACTAAACACTGCTGTGTCTTTCAATGCAGTCGTCTGCTTTTCCTTAATGTTTTCTGCCATTTCACTTATGCGTCTCTCAACTGTTCTGGCAGAGATGGGCAGTTCTTTTATTCTAGATATGATTGTATCTTTATTTGGCAAATCATTGAACAAAATCGTTGCACTGCTGAGAAAAACTTCTTTTATATATTCCCCATCTGTAAACGGCTTTCCGTTTTTTGCAATGCACTGTGCAATCTTGTAACTTCCTTCTGTAGCTTGATTTTTACTTACACTTAAGCTTTTAAAAACACTGCTTTGCTTCTCATAGGCTGCTACTGCCTTTTTGATTGATTCAGTCTTGTCTGCTTCGTCAAGAAAGGTTTTCTCGTGCTTCGTTTCAAAATGTCGTCCAACTCTTGACGTGCGACAAACAACACTTTCATAACAGAAAGCACAAATAGCACAGTCCTTCTTTTCAATAAATCCAAATGCGTCTGTCCAAGCAGGCTGAAATGATCAGACATCTAGCTTCGCTTTCTTAGGAGCTGCCATTTTGTCAAATGTTCCCTTCAATTCTCAGTGGGGAAAAAATGGCGATATAAGGCAGGCAAAAGGTCAAATGCAGTGTGGTCTAAGATAAGCAATTTGAGCTACACCCCCTCTTGCCTGGTGTGCAACCCTCACTGTCCCAGGCTGGGGACAGTGGGCCACAGCGGTGAGGCTGAAGAGGACTGATCCAAGGCCAGGAGCAGAGCCCAGGGTGGCCTGCTGGGACTCCAAGCGGAAAGCAGGCTGAACAGCGCCTGGAAACCAAGATTGGCAGCTGAGGTGAGTGGAGTAGGTGGCTGGTAGGCCTGAGCAGGGCTGGAGCCCTGGACTCTGTCTGCAATGGAGCCTCCGACCGGAAGCAAGGTGAGTGGAGCTGCGCGGTGGGGACCCCTGCTGGCGAGGGGCCAGCAGCCGGAACCCCAGAGCAGCGACTGGCTCAGCCCGCTGCCACTCTGGGGTTTTTGCCCCCAGCTCCTGCCAGCTGGGGTCTCAGCCCGCTGCCAGCCGGGGGTTCCTTCACCCAGGCCGGCGGAGGGTGCTGAGCAGGACCAGCAGCGGGACCCTGGCTGGCTAGGGGCCAGCAGCGGGAACCCCAGAGCAGCGGCGGGCTGAGCAGCTCAGCCCGACCCCCGCTCTGGGGTTTCCACCACCGGCTCCTGCCAGCTGGGGTCTCAGCCCGCTGCCAGCCTGGGGGAAGGAACCCCAGGCCAGTAGCGGGTGCTGAGTTGGACCCGCGGCAGGACCCCAGCTGGCTCAGCCTGCGCCGTGTGCCAGGAAAAACCTGTGCCAGGTTGCCGACCCCTGGACTAAAGGAAAGATAGAGCAGCACTGGGTCAAGAAGGCCCCACCCCATAGCAGCTGCAGAGCATGCTCCAAATGGAGGACATACTTAAAATGGGACTCTGGCAATCAAGCAGGTGAAGACTGAAGGAGAGGCTGTCTGCAGGAAGGAAGCCAGTTAGTACCGTTTGGAACACAGAAACCCACAGGGGAAGGGCCTGGACTGTGGGTAAGGCCTGACCAGGCAGCCAGGGGCATGATCCTTTTTTCTTTCCCCTTCTCCCTGACAAAGAGGAATCACTGAACACTGAGAAGGGAGCGGGTAAGCCCCCACTGACTAACCGAATTGCTGAGACTGCTTGAGCAACCCTCCACAGGGAGGGAAGCAGAGTGTTGTGACCATGCCTCAAACTGAGGAGCGCACAGGGGAGGTAGGAAGTGGAGGCTGGTCTGGGACACTGCTCACCCTTCCCCCTTGGGCCCTGTGCCCCGCTCCCCTTCCCTCCTCCCCTTGTCTGAGCCAGGAAACACGGAGAAGGAGGAGACTGTAACTTGACTTCCAGGTCCCCAGATAGCTTGACAAGCCTGGCCCTAGGACTTTGGGGGATGTTGAGCCATGGTCTGCTCACCAGCCCTGCTGGCCCCTAAGTGCACCACAGTACACATGGCCAGTCCTTTTTGGGTAGGGTGGCCAGGTGCCTTGTTTTGGACCGGAAAGTCTGGTTGTAAAAGGAACCTGACTGTGTCTGGTCAGATCTACTGACCAGACACCCAAACTCCAGTTACTGCGGGAGGGGAGGCGCCAAGTCATCACTCGTGACAGCCCCTACTTAGCCAGGCCACTTCCTGCCTGCATCGGGCGGCTGCAGCTCCGAGCCACGGCTCCACAGGCAAGTCCCTCCCGACCTGGGCAGAGGTGAGGGAGAGAGGGGAAGAGCAGTGAGTGATGCGGGGAGGGGGAAAGAGGAGCAAACAGGGGTGGGACCTCAGGGGGCAGGTCCTCAAGGGGAAGAGACAGGGAAGGAGAGGTTCCGGCACTCCTGCTGGAGTGTCCAGGTTTTAAATATTACAAAGTTGGCAACCTTATTCTGGGGAGATGATATAGCCAAAAAACTCTACTGTGCCGCAGTCAAACCGTCATACAGGCGGTGTTGGTAAAGCCTCTCTAAGACTTTCTGTACGCGTTTGTTGTGCTGTGTTCGGTCATTTATAAAAATAAAGGTGTCATTGAGACAGATAATAATAAACTGATCCAGCGTGTCCTGAAAAATGTCATTGATAAAATGCTGAAAGGTCGTGGGAGCATTACACAGACCGAACAGCATGCCCAGGTATTCAAAGCATCCATACTGGTTGTGGAAGACATTTTTCCTCTCAGCTCTTTTTCTCACCCACATCAGTTAAAGACCACCCACAGATATCTAAGTTGGTAAAAAACTGGGCAGAGTGTAATTGGTTTAGGAGTTGAGGAATGAGGGGAAATAGGTAACTCTTCTGAACCATCACCTTGTTGTGGGCCCAGTACACAATGCAGGGCCTTAGGGAACCATTCTACTTTTTAACAAAGAAGACTGTGGCCGCTGTTGGAGAGGTGGATGGCCAGATAAACCCCTTCTGCAGATTTTCCCCCATAGATGTGGCTAAAGGGGATTTGAGTGCCAGCCGGAAAGTGAATTAGGCAGTTGTATTTGTGATGCAGGGTCAGGGTGTCCATGGTTCCCTTGTTGATTATGTCTGCATGGTGATGGTACTTGCAAGGTATTTCAGCGGCAGCCAGTGGGACGGTTGGGAGTGTGCCAAGCTCCCGTCAGCCCATTCCCTTGCAGGAGGGGGTTCCACGGATGAGGACATGAGCTCCAGAGGACACCCTTTCTCTCTTGGCCTTGGGAAGGAAGAATTGTTGGCAGTATTGGGAGCAAAAAAATGTACTGTCCCTTTTTGCCAACTGATACAGGAGTCATGGGCAGCGAGCCAGGACATTCCCATGATGACCTGAGAGTGGGGGGCCCAAATCAACCCAAACTGATGGGTCTTCCAGTGCTGCTGGAGGGTAAAAACTTCTAAGGGGGTCATCTAGTGGGTGACCAGCCCTAAGACCAAAAGCAACCAATTAATGGTTTCCCCCAGATCCAGGGAATTCTTACACATGGTAGGGATCCCATAGGCCTTAGCCACATCCTGATCCATAAAATTGCCTGAGACTCCCAAGTCAACCAGAGCCTCCAGGTATACTGCTGGGCTTATCAGGAGTAGGAGCTTCAATGGTAGTCAGAGCTGCAACAAGGATGGGTTTGCAGTTGCTGCTATCTCGACAGAGGTGCATGGAGGTCAAGAGTCTCTGTAGGAGGAAAGGGACCAGCCTGGACCCTCTTATTGGGGCTGGGGATTGGCATTTTCCAACCCCCATCAGACACAATCCTGAGGTTTGACATCAGTGTTTCTCAGCCTCAGACAGGCATGGGCGGGTCTGGCTAATGTGCATGGGTTCTGGATCCTGGATTGATGTGCACGGTTGAGGGGCTGGGCCACATTTATGGAGCTGCACCAGTTCTTCATGTATTCGTAACGCAGTCCAAGTCGAAACTGATGCTGCTGCACAGCCTCACTCCACTCAGTGTCCGTGGAGAGGTGATGGAATTCAGCCACTGATCGATGTCCTTGCTGTAGCGTTTGCAGCATGGCTTCAGCAGTTCGGGTGTGTTGTCTATCACCGAAGATAACCGGCATGGCCTGAATGAACTGTGCCAGCTGACCCAGGAGGGGCTGAACTGTTCCAAGCAGTGGGAGACCCAAGCCAAGGCCTCTGCAGTGAACAGACTAATGATGAGCCCTACTTGGGCCTGGTGTGTGGGGAACGACAGGGGTATAGCAGAAAAGGGAACCAGCACTGGTTTAGGAAACCTCAGAACTGACTGTGAGCACCTTTACATAAGACTGGGACTTTTCAGCTTGGAAAAGAGATGACTAAGAGGGGATATGATAGAGGTCTATAAAATCTTGACTGGTGTGGAGAAAGTAAATAAGGAAGTCTTATTTACTCCTTCTCATAACACAAGAACTAGGGATCACCAAATGAAGCTAATAGGCAGCAGGTTTAAAACAAATAAAAGGAAGTATTTTTTCACACAATGCACAGTCAACCTGTGAAACTCATTGCCAGAGGATGTTGTGAAGGCCAAGACTATTACAGGATTAAAAAAAGAACTAGATAAGTTCATGGAGGATAGGTCCATCAATGGCTATTAGCCAGGATGGGCAGGAATGGTGTCCCTAGCCTCTGTTTGCCAGAAGCTGGGAATGGGCAACAGGGGATGGATCACTCGATGATTATCTGTTCTGTTCATTCCCTCTGGAGCACCTGGCATTGGCCACTGTCAGAAGACAGGATTCTAGGCTAGATGGACCTTTGATCTGACCTAGTATGGTCGCTCTTATGTCTGGTAGTGGGACCTTTGGTTCCCGCAAAGCCAGAGCCAGGGTCACTGGTGATGATCTGTGTTCTGCATCTGCAGGATGGACACCTGCAAGTTCTGTATGGCCACACCCGCTCCTGAGTGGGGTCTATGCCAGTGAGATGGGCTCCTACCCTTTGAATTGGGCTGCTTAAACTGTAGCCAACCAGGCCTAGTGACTGAAATGAGAGTTCAGCCTATTGGTTAGAGCTGGGTCCAGGGGGGCAGAGTCCAGGAACAAGCTGGGAGTCAGTATCAGAGGGACAGAAGCCAAAATGCCAGAGCAGGAGGGTTCACCAGAGTCATAGGCTGGAGCCCAAGCCAATGATCGAAGCCAGAAGTCAGAAGCTGGAGGGGAACAGAGCCTAGAGCTGAAGTGAGCAGTAGGTGGAGCAGAAGCAGGTTCAGAAACGAGGCTGGAGCAGGGACTGGAACAGAGCAGAGGCAGGGACTGGAAGCAGGCGGGAACGGGACTGGAAGCAAGGGCTGCAAGCAGGAGCAGGGCAACCACAGCAGCAGTCGTGGTACGCAATGAGCAGCTGCTGATCTGCTGTGGGTGCCAGTTTTATGAGCAGGGCTGCAGCTACTCTGTCAGTTCCAAGGCAGTGCAGCTGGGCTTCCTGATTGCCCAGCAGTGCAATTAGTTAAGAAGCAGGCCAGGAGTTGGTCTGGCCCCTGACAGGATTTCACCAGGTATCTTTCTGGAGGATTTAGAGTCCAGGGTTCCCTCTGAGGCAGTTATATAATAAAACCAGATACAGCCTGCCAACAGCTCATACGCTGGGGTTTCCAGCCACCCATACCCCCCTGCAAATTCCATTATACACACCAGAGGGAAAAATCATCACTCATCCCCCACCCCCAAGGACTCCTAACCCTCTCCCGCTTTACCTTGCAGCATGGCGGAGCTGGTGTAGTAGTTGAAAGGCACATTCTTCACCATGTACTCGTCGGCATCTAGCGAAGAGAGTTTGTCTCCGACGAGCACAGATTTCCCAGTGCCGGCATTTCCCACTAGCATGACTGGCCTCCTTCGCTCCAGGAGCCTATCCATAAAGTACCGCACTCGGATGGTTTCACTGGTGGGCACCAGACAAGCCTAAGGGGAGAATGATGGGGACATGCAATGAGCCTCAGTGCACCCCCTTTCATCCACACTCACATGAGGTGGGAGAATACTGATCCAGCTGGAGATATGCGAGGAGCTAGAGTGTCCACAGCAAGCACCAGAGAAGAGCCGGACAGACCTCTGCCTGACAGTAAATTAGACTATCTACACCAGCTAAAGTCTTCAGTAACTAACTAGTTGTCTGGTAGCATCTGTGTGACCTCAATAAAAGGTATTTCCCTAGGGCTGGTCACAATTTTTCCACAACAACTGTTTTTTGATGGAAAATTGGGGTTTTGACCAAACAAAATTTTTCACTAGAAGTGTCGGCTACTTACAAAAAACAATGATTTTTTGTCAAAAAATACAAACACCCCAAAACAGATTTTTTTCAGTTGTCAGCCAACAACCAAAATATTTCAGTGCCAGCACGGTGCCTCTTGGGTGTTGCAGTTAAGTTGTCCTCATTCTCCTTTATGGACCAGCCTCCCCAGCCAGACTTCATGTCCCATGATGCACTATGAGCACAACTCCCATGATGCACCATCTCCCTTCACCAAGAAAAGACAGGTGTATCATGGTAGATATAGGTCAACCAGAGAGAGCCCAGCCTATGATGGAGAGTGTGAACACGCTGCACCCAAACTACAACTCCCAGGAGGCAGCATTTCAGAATCAAAATATTTTGGTTTTCACAACTTAAATATTTCTGGTTTATGAACTGATTTTTGACAAAAAAAATAATTTTTCCATGGAAAAAATCTCCATTTTATGACCAACTCTAATTATCCCCGACAGTGCTGATAAGCTGGTGGTGAATTTGTGACACCTTTGCTGGTTGAAATCAGACATGTGTGCATTCTGCTCTGTTGACATTCACTAGATGGAATCAGACCACTACATCCCACCTATGTATGTGATTTTCATATTAAAGAACCGAATCAGTCATTAAAAAAAGGCCTTGGTTTGCTTGCAGAGAGCAAGTGTGATCTCTCTCTTCTCCACACTATCCCTTCTGGTTTAACCGGTGCCCTGCTTTACATTTCAGACAGGAGTTATCAGGACAACAATGGACTGGCACTGCAGAGATGCGTGCAGCTGGAGAGTGGATATCTGACTGGTAATTGAGATGGCACTATGTTTTGCGCACGGTTTTGATTCAGTCCATGGGTGTCTGTCATTGCCCCATTCATCAATCATATTCCAGAGCACTGTAACAAGAGTACCACTTTCTTAATGAACCTTGTCTTCATAATCAAACCCAGGTCACTTAATCACTTTAGAGTGAATGTTTGTGTCTTAGATGGAATGTCACCATTACTAACAAACCTTCATTTTCTCACGCCAGTGCTAACAAATCTTATTCAACAGAGACAAAGCACACACCACACACAGCTATATATTCTTTTGTGGCAATGAAACAAAGATTCACGTACCTGTAATGGCATTTCGGGATCAAATTCAAACTTGGGGATGAGTTTGGACCAAGGTTCAAACTTTTTTGTTTCTGGATCAATGTAAAAGTCGAAGACAGTTCCCTGAGAAGGAAACTTGATGGTCTTGAACTCAGTCACCCACCACTTACTGAATTCTACTCGGTAGTCTACAAGCTGCAAGACAAAATGGACAGCAAAGATGCTAACCTGCAGAAAATCTCTAGTGATCGAAAAGGTTATCTACACCATGTCCCCAGCCAGTTTGGAATCATCCCCTGCAGTATATTCCACTAGTCTCTGCCCTGACCATTCACTCGGGACACTATTCCACAGCCTAAGAGTACTTACTGTCAGGAACTATTTCCTGATGTTAAAACTAATCTTAATTTAATCTCATTACTCCTGTTTATAATCCTAAATAAATCCTTTCTCATGATGGCCATTTTAGATATGCCTTAGATTAGATAGAGAGCTCCATCTGTCAGAATTAATTATGTATCTCAGATTAACCAGGCCAATTAATTGATCCGGAGTGCGTACATGCCTCCAATAGTAGTTGTGGATGGCTTTCATGTCCTGACCTCCAGCCACAGTTAGCCAAGGCATGCAGATTAAAGTTCTTCCTCAAAAATCACAACAGCCCATTAACTTTTGATTTCTGGATTCTTTCCCCATCACAGCCCTCTGGTTTTGAGGAGCCCAGACTGAATGAAGTATTCCAAGTGCAATTGCACCAGACTTCTAGAAAGGGACCATTACCTTTCAGCTCTGATACCTTTGCATTAACCTTTATTTGCTGCTATACCACATTGGAAGCACATATCGAATTTGGTCTCTGCTATATTCCCTATGTCTCTTTCCCCTCGTATCCTACATCATCCACTAGTCGTGACTGTGAAATTTTGGGGAAGGAAGGAGGGTGATTGGACTGGGCACTCAGGAGGTCTACGTTTAGTTGCCTGCTCTTCCACAGATTCACGGGTGAATCTCTTAATCTCTTTGAGTCTGTTCCCCATCTGTACAATGGAGATATTAGCCCTTCTCTTCTTCACAGGGGTGTAGTGAGAAGTTCATTAATGCTTGTGATGCATTCAGAGACTATGGTGATGAAAGACCATGTAAGCAGTGAATGCAACATTACAGCTTGCCCAGATTCTCAGTACATTTCTCATAAGGCTTATTTTTCCCCACATCCACTCGCTGTGCACTCTTGTCCAATACAGCAAGTCAGCTGGGACTGCCAACTCATTTCATGTATGCCACTAAAGCTCCAGAAGAAAGCCAGGATTTTCACCAACTGCTGCATTTCAACTGGTGCCCTCTGTGAAAGGCTCCATGGGGCTTTGCTATCCTGAAGCAGCCACTCCCTTAACAGTAGGCCAGAGTATTCTTAAAACACACCATTATTATCCAGGATTCTGCAGTCTGGTGCTGCTCACAGAAGCAAAAATCACTAATGCCTCATTTCCCTGTTGCTATAATTCTTCAGCAGTGGCTGTAGTAGCCTTCAATGGGGGTGGAAGTGCATCACTGCTAAAAGCTTTCTCACTAGGGCGCCCTCACCACTGCACAGGAGAGCTGCTTCCAGCTGCATCGTAATGTGTCATCCACCCTCCCTAATATGCCATTTAACCGGAGCAATTTGGTCCCAACCCACACTGCCAGAGCGATGTTAAATTTGAGCTGCTTCCTTAATAAAACCCCACATGGAATTTTACTAATTTCAGAGCCTTTACCTTGAAATGGAAAATCTATCAACTGTTTTCCTACAGGGAGCCCACTCTCTTCCAGTGAGCACATCAGAGTGGAAAGGCTCTAAAGATTGTTTATCCTGACATTTCTGCAGCAAAAGGTCAGAGTGAAGGGCACCGTCAATGGAGAGCAATAGACAGATTTTATATTGGATCATTTTTCACCAGGCTCTTGTTCAGCCTGCTGTACCCTTGGCTCCCCTGCTCTGACATTTACAGAAGCACGGCCAGCATCAAAAGCAAAATCTTGGGGAGAGATTCTGTGGCTGCAGAGGGCTTCTACTGCACCTGGTGCAATCTGCTAAAGCACACCCTCCAGTCCCAACCACATGTTCAGCACACACAGTAGGTGTGTCCACACCACCACTGTGATTGCAGCACGTGCAGACATTCCAGCTGGCTGTGAACTAGCTAGGTCAAAGCTAGCTTGAGTAATAATAGTGGTGAAGCTATGGCAATGTGGGCAGCCATTGCTTGGGCACCCAGGTCCTGGGTAGGCCCTGGGCCAGGATAGTCCATGCAGCTGCCTAAGCTTCACAGCTTTACTAGCTCAAAGCTAGCTCGGATATGTCTACATGTGCTGCAGTCACACCTCCCAGTGGTAGCCTATGCCAGAGACCACATTTTGATCTAAGAATCTCTGTGACAGCTGTGCTGCTCTGTGGCAACACAGATCACAGGACAAATCCCAGGAGAGCAGGAAACAAAGCACTGTGGGTTGAAGGGATTGGGTAACTCCCGGAGGAGATCAGGCCAATCCAGAGTCTGACCAGCTTTAGGAAATGCTGCAAAACCTTGCTCTTTGAAAAGTCTTTTCCACCATAAAACAACACACACAGAGTCACCCCCTTTGACCTCCAAAGCCCAGTACTGAACCATTCCTTCCACTCCCCAAACGACAACACTGACCCCCACTTCCACCCAGTAAATCCCAACACTGGCCCCACTTCTACCTCCAAGCCCAACCACTGACCCCTCAACCCAATCAACCCCAACACTGACTGCCCTTCTACCCAAACAACACTCTCCTCAAAAAAATCACCCTACCCCAAGCAGAGTTTTTACCCCTAAGAAGTGAGAAGTGCCAGGGGCTCCATGAAAGCCACTAAGAACTTTGCTATTGCTATCACTTGTAAGTGGAAGGCACCCAGATACTCTGGTGATGGGTGGCAGTACCAAACCCTAACAGCTGCATGGGTGGTACAACAGGGGAGCAGGCAGAGACGGAGCGGAGGTGAGCTGGGGCACTTTTTCTCCATGCCACGGAGTCGGCGCCTATGATGGCCAGCGCCAGAATGCCGCCCCTAGAAATGTGCCGCCCCAAGCACCTGCTTGTTTTGCTGGCGCCTAGAGCTGGCCCTGCGCTGTTTCCAGTAGCTGCTTGAGGTAAGCGCTGCCCAGAGCCTGCACCCCTGAGCCTCTCCCCATGCCCCAACCCCCTGCCCAAGCCCTGACCCCCCTCTCGCCCTCCAAACCCCTGGATCCCAGCCCAGAGCACCCTCCTGCACCCCAAATCCTTCATCTCCAGCCCCACCCCAGAGCCCACATCCCCAGCCGGAGCCCACCCCAGCCCGGAGCCCCCTCCTTCACCCTGAACTCCTCATTTCTGACCCCACCCTGAAGCCTGCACCCCCAACCCTCACCCCCTCCTGCACCCCAACCCCAATTTTGTGAGCATTAATGGCCCGCCATACAATTTCTATTCCCAGATGTGACCCTCGGGCCAAAAAGTTTGCTCACCCCTGATTTAAGCACTTTAAGAACAACCATATTTTCAAAAAGAACAGGAGTACTTGTGGCACCTTAGAGACTAACAAATTTGAGCATAAGCTTTCGTGGGCTACAGCCCACTTCTTCGGATGCATAGAATGGAACATATATTGAGGAGATATATATACACATACAGAGAGCATGAAAAGGTGGGAGTTGTCTTACCAACTCTGAGAGGCCAATTAAGTGAGAGAAAAAAACAGACCTGCTGGTTGCAATTTTGCAACAGAAAAGCTTCAAAAACAGACTCCAACAAGAAACTGCTGAGCTGGAATTGATATGCAAACTAGATACCATCAGCTTAGGCTTGAATAGGGACTGGGAATGGCTGAGCCATTACAAACATTGAATCTATCTCCCCTTGTAAGTATTCTCACACTTCTTATCAAACTGTCTGTACTGGGCTATCTTGATTATCACTTCAAAAGTCTTTTTTCTCTTACTTAATTGGCCTCTCAGAGTTGGTAAGACAACTCCCACCTTTTCATGCTCTCTGTATGTGTATATATATCTCCTCAATATATGTTCCATTCTATGCATCCGAAGAAGTGGGCTGTAGCCCACGAAAGCTTATGCTCAAATAAATTTGTTAGTCTCTAAGGTGCCACAAGTACTCCTGTTCTTTTTGCGGATACAGACAAACACGGCTGCGACTCTGAAACCTGTCATATTTTCAAAAGTGCTTGGCACCCAGAAAATTCAATTTTGACATTTATGACCAGATTTTCAGAAGACCTCAGCTCCTGACATGCACCCAGCGTGCTGCATGCTTGTGAACAAAGAGCAACTGTTCACCTCTGCTATTTCAAATGGATCAAATTAAACTAAGTGCTTCAATTCTCGGTTCAGCTCATTGCTACTATTTCTTTGTTATTCTTCTTAGAAACCTTAGAAAGCTGATACCCTAACTAAGTCCAGTGGTAACAAAACATTGTCTGAGCTATGTCATTGCAATGGCACTCCTACCTATAAACACACGGTGAGATGGCAAACTTTGGTATCTCTTACTGTGCTCCAATGATGTATTCATTACTACCACATTCTGTAGCGTGTTACTGCTTCAGTCAACTTACTGTTGGAGAATAAAATGTTTGTACATAAGTTAATGTCTCTCTCATCTTTGTTGCTTTAATCCTTGACCCTTCTGCTCTTATACTGTCTCTTGTGTAATGATGCCTTTCACAAACTACCGTGTTTTCTCTGTAAACAAGGTAGAGAAACAGCACCGCTCATTGCTCCAGAGGTTTCTATCCCATTGACAATTGTATTCTAGCCCCAGGAAAGCAACACTATACTAGAGAATCACACTGAAAAAGTATAATAATAATCAGAATAATAAAAGAGGTTACTGTCTAAATGGGATACTACATTAATGAGCCCTACACTTATAGCTCTCATCTTACCTGATCCTGGAACATTGCTCCACCAAAGGCCCAGACAGCAGCAAACACAAAGTAGAGCTCGTAGAGTTCCTTGGGGCAGTCTGGAGGAGTGTTCTCCGGAGTTAGGAGACACTCAAGGAGGTAACACAACATCTGAACCATACTCTGTTCGGGAACTGGAATAATCTTCTTAAATCTAAGGGAGGGAATTTGAAAGCATATGAAGTATAATTGGATTCAGCATGATGGTCGTTAGCAATACAGAGAAATGTGCATATAAATCCTCTTTCAGAACATTAACATTTTACTTTTCTGCAGTGTGTATCTTCCTTATGCAGGGATACAGCGAGAAATAAAACACCAGCTTTCATCCCTAAACCTGGAAGCGCAGGCACGTACACAAGTAATAACAGTAATAAGAAGTTTCAGACATTTAAAAACTTTGATCCTCTTGAAAGTAGTAAAATGGGAGACTCGCTAAGGGCAATGATTTCCTGTGAACACGATGAGTTACGAGCGGTCAAATAGAGGCGTCATAAAATAAACCCTTTCATCTCGCTGTTTTAAACCAACTTAGGAATTCTGTAAATGTAGCTGAACTAATATTGTGGCTGGCGGGATAACACTGAAGTCTTCCATAAAATAATTATAGTTATTTGAAAGGCTGGTCCTACGATTTCTGAATTAAGCAATCTACAAAAATACCTGGTTTACAACTGTCGGCAGCTAATCCCTGCGATTTCATGCTCTGTCACAAACCTCAGGAAACAGAGTGAGGACCATCCTACGTGTTGTGCGGCTGATGGCTATAATCAGATTGGTCACACAGGCAGCAATCTTGTTGCAAAACCCCTTTCATTACAAATCCCCATTTTCACTAACTCAGGCCTTTCTGCATATCTGCCTTTTGGGCTGACATTTCCCATGCCTGGTCTCTGCTCCAATGTGCATATCTTTCTGCCAGGACTCTTGTTCATGTAAAAGGACTGGGGTGGAAGATTGCAAGAAGCTGTGTCCCGATGCTGTTCACTAAGTGGACAGAGGAAGTGCCCTCTGAGTCATTCTTCAGAGCTGCACAGCTGACATCCTGAGCCTCTTGGCTGTCCAGATCATCCTTCTCCATGGCAGTTGAGTAAGCTCAGCCTCATGGAGGCTCTGCGCAGGCATAACAGTTAATAAAATGGGGTCCCACAGGCCTCATCATTGATTACTGCTGCCAGAGCCTATAAGCCAATTGGACATCAAAAGGATAACAATCTAACCTGGCCAATGAGGCAGCTTAATGATTCACTGAAACCCTTATTTATAGCAAAGGAAAAACTACCACTATTGATTTAACTGGTGCCCAGCAGTGAACTGTGCCAGATTGGAAAGGGACGCAGACACAATTTGCTCTGCAGCTGTCATGAAAAGAATCATAGAATATCAGGGTTGGAAGGGACCTCAGGAGGTCATCTAGTCCAACCCCCTGCTCAAAGCAGGACCAATCCCCAGACAGATTTTTGCCCTAGATCCCTAAATGGCCCCCTCAAGGATTGAGCTCACAACCCCGGGTTTAGTGGGCCAATGCTCAAACCACGTAGAAAAGAACTCGTGTGGGAGAGATCTCAACCCTTCTCATCAGGGAGGTTCCCCGGTGACAGCTAGAGGCCGGTTACAGCTGAACTATATAGTCCAAGAGGGCATGAGCACAGCGCCTGAGGAGGGAGAGGGTGACATGTCCCTCAACTTTACTTCTTAGAGGCCAAAAACCTTTCCCCCAAGCAGCTGTTTGAAATCCACATTGTTGAGTGAAGCGCTTTGACCCAACTGACTTAACCTTTTTTACATTCTTTCCTGTTCCCTCTCCAACTGACAGATAATTGGCTCGTGCATCATACAACATCCCAGCATGCCCTGCACTAGTGAGCCCACACTTACTACAGACACAAATTAACAGTAAAATGTCAAATTACAATTAAGTGAAACCTGGGCTGCAGCCAAGCAAGGGTGTGAATTTGGAAGCCAGCATCCGCTCCTCCTTTCCCACAAACACTACACTGAAGGAAAGCCAACACTGCTCTGTCAACGGGGCCTTTCAGAGGCAGGGCAGAAATTTGCTTGGCAGTGGCCCAGGCAGCTGCATCACCCAGCAGAGCTACAACATGGTGGATAGTATCAGAGGGGTAGCCGTATTAGTCTGGATCTGTAAAAAGCAACAGAGAGTCCTGTGGCACCTTTAAGACTAACAGATGTATTGGAGCATAAGCTTTCGTGGGTGAATGTCCACTTCATCGGATTGCATCCAATACATCTGTTAGTCTTCAAGGTGCCACAGGACTCTCTGTTGCTTTTAACATGGTGGATGTCGCTCACATACACGTTACGTCCCATTATACTGTACCTAGTTCTAAGAGTGTCCAGGCAAAGCGGCAGGTATTTGTCAAACAAGATGGTCAGATTAGCTCGTTCTGACTGGATTTCTCGTCGGTCGATCCAGCTGCTCACGGGGGGATTCCAGCCCAAGTCTGCTGGGTTGATGTACAGAATGCCTAGAGACACAGTGCAAGAGAGAGAGGTACAGCAAGGACATGGCGGAGACTGGTACCTTTCACCATAAGAACTGTTCATCTTCCCTCACTAAGATCATAGTTTAATAAGTACAGCAGTGTACCACGCTGCACAGCCTGTTGCTCTTACACAATTGTAATTTAGTCCAGATTTTTAAAGGTGTTTAGGTGCCTATCACCTATTGAAATCAGGCCCTTTTCTCTTAGGTTTCAGCTCCCATCCATAGACAGGGGAGAACAATTCTTCCATTCTCCCACATTGTCTCTGCCTTGGCTATTTCAGCTGTAAGCTCTCCTGAACAGGGACCGTCTCTCACTCTGTTTGCACAGTGCCCCGATCTCAGCTGAGCCCTCTATGCGCTACCCTCATCACCACCTTCGTCGTCAGCCGTTCACCAGTGAGTGCTGGGTTTCTAGGTTCTGCTGCCCACTTCTCGGTCACATGCCCTGTCATCCAGTGGCACTGTGAATTAAGGCTGCTACTTTCAAAAGACCTAAGGAAGTTGGGCACTGAATGCCAGTGGGAGTCAGGTGCCAAACTCCCCTGAGCCCTCTGAAAATCTCAACCCTAAGCTTCACTTTGTGCGAGTGGAAAGGGAATGCCTACTTATTCCCCCTTGACCTACCTGCTCTGGATACAGTGGCTGGAGTTGCTGTGCATAGATGACTGATCTCAAAGAGCAGCCTCATGGTTGGGTTAAGGGGAATTCTTTCATTGCTTGCTAGTGTCAGCACCTGCAAAAGACAGACACGTTCAGAATATAAGCCTCATGGCAGCAGCATTCCTCAATCCTGCTGGTGAGAATTGTTCATTCCCGTGTTATCGCCATATTACTCAGGCATGGTCTTGCTGACACGACCTCGGCACTGCTTGGTTAGGATTTCATCCAGCTCCTCAATGTGATGCGTATGCAAAGGAAGCATTTGCATTCCATTACTGTGCAAACCCTTCTAGTCTGTCCTCAGATATCAGGGATATCCCACCTCCAGTTTAGTGAAGAGGATTTCAGGAAGTCTCCACGACTCCCCAAGATACACAAACTTCCTCACATACATTCTAGAATATGTTGTTTTGTGGTTATATCCTTCAAGCCTTCTACTCTACAAGAGCCGGAAAATGACAACCTGGGGGGACCTCACACTCTCCCTACAACAACACACCTGGAAACACCTGAGGAATAAAGACTGAACAAGAGGGAAGATGGTCCCAGGCTAAAGGGATTTCTAGCCTGTGTATAAAAACCTGGGAAACCCAAGCTGCAAAAATAAGGCCTTAAAAATCTGCCAGCCGGTTTATCACTCAGGGTGAGGAGTATGTTAAACTCCGTTTGCAGTTTTGTTTATTTACTAGGTAATCTGTTTTGATCTGTTTGCTATCACTTATAATCACTTAAAATCTATCCTTTTGTAGTCAATAAACTTATTTTATGCTTTAATCCAAACCAGTGTGCGTTTGACTAAGGTATCTGGATAAATTCCCTGTAAGCTGCATGGCCGTGGAGCAGGCTATCAAGGGCCATGCAGGCGGGGAGAGGCACCCCTCCCCGGCCCAGCCCAGCCCCACTGGAGCTGCTGGGAGAGGAGCCCCATGACCAACCCAGCCTAGCCGCCGGGAAGAGGAGCCCCTCCTCCGGCCTGGCCTGACCTGGTCCAGGCCCGTTCTGGCCCTGCCGGAAGTTGCCAAGGAGAGGAGCCCCTCCCCTCTCCCGGCCCAACCCAGCCCAGTCCAGCCCTGCCAGAGCTACCATGGCCGGGGAGAGGCACTTCTCCCCAGCCCCGAGCTGCTGCACCGAGAGAGGGCTGGGGGGAGTCCTCTCTCCCTGCCGCAGCCCTGGGGCAGCCTGCACCCTAAGCCCCTCATCACCAGTCCCACCCTAGAGCCAGCACCCCAACCCTCTGCCCCAGCCCTGAGCCCCCTCCTGCACCCTGAACCCCTCATCCCCAGTTCCACCCCAGAGCCTTCACCCCTAGCCGGAGCTCTCGTCCCCCCGGAACTTCTCAGCCCCAGCCCTGAGCCCCCTCCCACACTCCAAACCTCTCGACCTCACCCTCGCCACACATCACCTCCATATTGGTGCACATAACAAAATTAATTCCTCATATGGATGTAAAAAATTACACTGATGTCTGAGGAAAATCTCAGCTTGATTACCACAAGTGTGCATGGTCCTCTTCACACTGAGGGAGAAGCAGACCGGGTGTTAAACCCATATACTGGCCAGATTTGACCAGGGCAGGACAGTACTGCTCGGGGGTTCTAGGCTGGGAGGCTGGTAGCTAGAGAGCCTGGATGTGACTGCAGCTGGGTGTGTCCCTACCTGTGTGAATGCTGGTGAAAATGCAAGCTTGGAGGGTTTTGCAACTTGTCACAGCAGCACAGTGAATGGGATCCCAGACTGGTGGGTCAGAGGGCTCAGTGGTATCCACGTTCCAGGTGGCAGCCTGTGGGAAACCCATCACAGCGGGATCCCCCCATGATGTCATTTTCCCCCTTTTATATCTTCTTCCCATTTGCTAGAAAGCTCTTGTGCTGTGACCTGGGTCAAACAGTTCCCATTGTGTAGTGCTCTCTCTGAGAGGTTTCTATTGTACACAGTTCCTGGGATAATTCCTGTGCATTTCCTCAATAAGCCATTAACATTGTTTGACCTTTTTACTGTTGTACCTGAAAGGCTGCTTGTGGGTGTTTTCAACCTCACAACATGTTTCAGTAACACATACATAGCGCAACTTCGTAACTTCACATACGACGATAGCACATACAAACCACGGAGATATTAATGTCTAGCAGATCAAGACTTTTAGAATGATTCTCCACAAGGCATTCTTTGTACAAAACATATCCTAATTACATGACAGTGGTGAATATTGGGGTGCCAGGGTGTCACAATAACAGAAACATGGTGGAATAGTAGTCATGCCTGGAGTACAGGGATTGAAGAGTATGTGCTGTTCAGGAAAGACAGAAATAAAGGTAAAGGTGGTGGAGTAGCATTGTATATTAATGGTGAGATAGACTGTAAAGAGATTAGAAATGATGTAGTGGGTGAAATGGAATCTGTTTAGGTCAAAATCACTTGGGGAAGAAAGGTAACAGAGGCTCCACTGGAATAGTGCTTGAGGTATGCTACAAATCCCCTGAATCTAATTTGAATATGGACAGAGACCTCTTTAATATTTTAATTAAACAAATACTACTGGAAATTATGTAATTATGGGAGACTTCAATTTCCCAGATACAGATTGGAGGACAAGTGCTACTAATAATGGTCAGGACCAGATATTCCTGGATGTGATAGCTGAAAGATATCTTCACCAAACAGTCACCCAACCAACAAGAGGCAATGCCATTTTAAATTTAGTATTGGTAAGTAGTGACAACCTCATCCAAGAGCTGTTTGTAGAGGACAACCTTGGTTCGAGTGATCATGAGCTAATTTAGTTTAAATGAAATGGGAGGATAAACAAAAATAGATCTGCAATTAAAGTCCTTGATTTCAAAAGTGCAAACTTTATAAAATTAAGGGAAGTAGTTAGGGAAGTGGACTGAAGAACTCAAGGATCTGAATGTGGAGCAGGCTTGGAATTATTTTAAGTAAAAGTTGCAGAAACTATCTGAAGCCTGCATCCTGAGCAAGGGGGAAAAATGCATAGAGAAGGGTTGCAGACCAAGCTGGATGAAGCATCTCAAGCAGGTGATTAAGAGAAAGCAGAAAGCCTACAAGGAATGGAAGGTAGGATGGATCAGCAAGGAAAGCTACCTCTTGGAGGTTAGAAAGTATAGGTACAAAGTGAAAACTGCCAAAAGCCAAGCAGAGCTGGACTATGAAAAGGAAATTAAAACCAATAGTAAAAGGATCTAAAGCCCTTCTGGCCTTAAAGTCTATGAGTCTATGAGATTTCAATGTACTGACTGCAGCAGAACAACGTTACCGGCACCACTCCAATTCAATAACATGTTCCTGAAAATTAATGCTTTGTGCTGTTTTCCAGATGTAACATTTTCTTTGCATGATGATGTTTGTTTTTATTTGAAGAAACACAGTAACAACTCTTTCATACTCTGAGCTATTGTCTCAACCTATGTATTTCTCCTATGGGTTTATCAAAAAATATCTATTACCTTATTATCATCCATGACAGTATTAAGAGACTCAATCCACATTGGATCAATATCACCATCCAGCACCATCCACTTGGGACCATCATGTGTGACATTGGCCAGCTCTCGCATGATTGATGAAAACAGTCCTAGAAAGATGACACACACTCCTTTATGATCACGGAATCTGCAACTTGCCCAACCAGTTTTCTGCAACATCCTTCTTAAATGCCAAAATAAAATCTCAGTGCATTTTATGATTCAAATAATAAAAAAACATGTAAAAGGATATCAGGCTAATCTGCTTTGGGGGGAAACGAATGTTATCAGTTAATATCAATGAAAAAGATGGCAGGCCAGCGTTCAACTCATTACTATTGGGGAGTGTTGAGGGCAAGAAAACAGTGACTAGTGGGTACTGTACAATAACAGGGAAAGCAGGAAGTATATTAAACAATATAAAGGTTTGGAAAACTGTTTGAATATAACTTGGAATTTCTTATAACTGCTTCCTCAGCTGGAAGTACTGCCAGGGAACTCAAGGTGCATTAAGCATTGGGTCATGGCTTTGAATTAGAGAGACGGGGGATGAGAACAAGAACAGAATGAGTAAACGACAGAACCACGTGCTAGTGAAATCAAGGAGACTGAGGAAATAAAATGTCTCAGGGGAAGCAAATAATTAATGATAAGAAGAACAAGAATGCTGGGAATATAGCAGCAATGCTGTAGAACAGAACAAAATGCCTCAAAACTATCATTTGTCAGTGCACAAATACTTTCACATTAAAATACCAAGAGAGACTTCGGGCTGCATGAAAAGTATCAGGCAAGCAGAAAAAATGTCTCTCTTTTGGCAAATCCTCAAAACTATGGCTTTTGTCCAGGGTGAGTATTTTCTTGCACAATCCAGAGTAGAGGAACTGGAGGCAGGCAAAAACCAAAAAGGAGGAAGAAAAGGGTCTGAGATGGAACTGGAGTTCTTGGAGAAGATTGTCAGTACAGAGCCCTCTGCTCTTGGAACACACCTACACATTGCACCAAAGCCAGAAACCACTGGAAAGCTTTGCTCCTTGATTATGTCCCAAGCCAGGGAGAGTAACAGAGAGCTATAATGTCTAAAGGAGGTGTGGCTGCCATGCACACTCAGTTTATTCCACTTCCTCCCAATCCAACATGGACTCCAAAAGCATGGAGATGGGAGTTGAGAATGTCCATCTGCTCTGGCACTCTGCTCCAACACAGAGGTGGGTTTGAGGTAAGACAACTTAAACAATGGTTGCTGGGTGGCTCCCTGGAAGAAGGCATCAGATTTTGAGCTCAGGCCAAGAGAATAACGCTTCATAAAGTACAAGCTGAACTCCTGCTATGCACAAATTCCACCACAGGGACATTATGGACACATGCTCCAGAAACTGCCTCAGACTGAGTTGTATTTGTTCTGATACCATTGGGGATGGAGACACATAGCATCTCTCAATGCAGATCTCAATCCATTATGACAGCGGTTGAGAAGAAACCACCCCTCCACTAACCTTGTCTCTATATGCCATAAACTGGGGAGAGAGGGAAATCAAGAGACAAGTTTGGTTGTACTAAGAGTCCTTTTAAAGTCCTATTAAGGGACTTTTTAGTAGGCAATGTGTGAAACTTGCCCTCCCCTAGCAATGAATGTAATTAGGGAAGAAAACAGGCAAACAGTCCTGATTCAGAAGAAAATCAGTGACTGAGTGGGGGTCAATTTAGTATGAGAATGCAGGCTTTTGTTAGGCTGTGTAAGGAGAGTGAGCCGCAGGAGCTCTCTGACTCTCTTCACTGATGTTATGGCTACAAGAAACACAGTTGTCAGGGACAGCTGATGAAAAAAACATTGCAGCGGGGAGTCCCTAAGCCTGGGTAGAATGAGGACGAGCTCCCACAAAAGCACTGGCTCAGGAAACATCAGCCAGCCCCTTTACAATGTCCCTAAAAGCAGAGGCCCCTTGAATTGGAATGTGATTTGCAGCTCTGTCTGGCTTGGGCTCACTCCAGGCACTGTTTGACCAAAGCTAGCCCTGGCTTTCACTCAGGTCAGACTCCACAGCCTCCTCTGTGACCCGCACTTTGTTTCTGTCACTTGTGATTTAAAGTCTGTAGTTACCATCAGATGAAATTGGCACTGTAGGGGGTCAAAGGCAGAATATGTTCTAGGGATGAATGAGCAGTTTATCTTTTGGAAGGAGGATAGCTGGGTATGTTTTATTGGCAGCCTCTTCCTTCGCCTTCCTCTGTTTAAGGGATCAGGGCATAGGCAGTGTGGCCTAGTGGTCACAACTGGGCTGAGGTTTGCCCACCAGGGCCAGTAGTCACGGGCAGGTGTTGGAGGGATCGCAAGGGCCCGGTTCTGTAAGCAGAAGTCAGGGTTAGAGTCAGGCCAGGGTTGGAAACCAGAGATCAGAGGCAGTACTACATTAGTACTAAGAGGTAGGAGTCAGGATCAGAGTCGGAGGCCGGAGATCAAGCAAAGTCTGGCGCTGCAGCAGGCCAAAGTCTGTGTGGTTGCCCAGATAACTTCCTAGGCCAACCCCTGGGGTTAAATAGGGTACTTGGCCAATCAGTGAACTGCAAGGTACCATCACTCTAAGTTGCTTGGGCAGTACAGGTCTGTCGCATCTTAGGCGCATTTAACATGTGCGATTTCAGCAAAACAAAAACCAAAAAAAAAAGAGAAAAATAACAATTTAAATACTGTTTCTGTAGTGCGGGTGATTCCGCCTGCCATTACACTCAATGTAATTTTGACTATACACGATTTTCGCTTTAGGCGCTGACTGCGGAACGTAACCCCGGCATAAGATGAGACAGACCTGTACTTCCTGCAGCACTTACTTCCACAGTCCTCCTTGGCTGTGCCTCTGCATGGCCTCCCAGTGGCACTGAGGGACTCTTAGCCATCACAGGCTCTACAGACATGGGTTCTAATCCCCAGGGCCTTACACTCTACACCTCCCAAACTACAATCACCATTAAAAACTAGCACCAATGTACATAACAAAAAATAATTGTCTTAATTTAAGCTTCACGCAGCCTTTTAGCAAATTTTTAACTTGTGCCTGTTTTCCCCAGACCCTGGGAAGATGTGTCTCTCTTACCGTTAGCCAGTAAAGAGAGCATGTGGCAAGCAGAAGTAATTTCTGAGGCCAGGGAAACCTTTCCATCAGTGCTGTTGTGGCTGTGCTATTAATGGTGAGAACATGGTGAAATGTGTGCACGGAGAGGGTGAGATGGAATGGAACATGGTACCCAGCTCATTCTCACCATAGTTACATCATTCCTGGTTTGAAAGTACTCAGTGCTTTCTAGTTCAGCCAATCATTAGCAGCAGCCTGTCCAGGTTAGGAACTTCGAGTCTCTTGTATATGGGCAGGACAGCTGATTCTTAGGGTAGCTAGGTTAAAACAAGATTTATTCCAGAGCAATCCTCATCTGAAAGTCAGACTGGCTAAAGAATCCCATGTGCCCCATCAGCAATAAAGCATTAATACACTGTAGATGTTAGATGTGTGTTTGTGCTTTGAGATCTATGGAAAACCACCACATAAGAGCAATTATTACTGTTGTGTTTAGAAAGATTACAGAAATACCCTTCCTAGTCAGTGGTTTATGTGAAAACACACCTACCATCTTTCCATTCTCTTGTGGCTGGGTTGATGATGCCAAAAAGTTCGTCATTGGTGACTGCTTTGGGGTTGAGGTCTGTCCAGACAGGACGTCGTTTCATTATCTGGTAAGTCTTATTCAGAGATTTCAGTACCTGAGATTTGCCAGTACCAGCATTACCCACCACAAAGACAGAGTGCCGCACAGCCAGCAACTCCTCCAGCTGCACCACCTGCAAGAGAAGTCAACTAGAAAGCCCACCAAATTTCAGACCAAATTAACAACCGAAAGTCCTGCTTTATTGAGCAGCCACAAGGGACTATTAAGGCAGTTGCTCTCATAACAGTGTCTTATTGCAAAGTGGAACAGAATCATTGCATTATTGTTAAGGATACAATTTAGTCATGGAGGTCACAAAAATCACAGATTCCACATCTTTACCGGACCTCCGTGACTTCTTTGGCTTCAGCTGTCAGGAGCTGCAGTTGGGGCCAGAGCAGGGACTGCGTGCCCCGCCTTCCAGCTTCGGCCGGGCTGTGCCCCCACCCTTGGATTGTCAGCCCCCCCACACCTCCCGCAGCAAGGCTCAGGCTGTCAGTCCCCCGCACCCCTGGGGCTCCAGCAGTCATTCCTTCCCCCACACCCAGTCATTATTAGTAAGTCACAGGCAGATCGCAGGCTCCTGTGAATTTTTGTTTATTGCCCACCTGTCCGTGACTTTCACTAAAAATAATGGCCCTCGGGTAAGCTGCACCGGCCGCTGCAGAAGTCGCGGAAAGTCACAGAATCCATGACTTCCCTGACTTCCATGACAGACTCACAGCCTTACTTGTAAGTTAAGAGAATACTGAAGGTTACGTAAAGGTTTGAAGTTGGGATGAAAGAATCTCTCACTCTTACTTTGAGCACAAAGTTGTCTTCAGCCTGCAGTTTGAGGTCTAACACAGCCTGTTTCACAAACGATTCAAAACTCAGGTCTCGCTTTCTGGGGACATCCAAAGCAGGAAAAAGATCCCCGATCAGTCCCATAAACACTGGCATGTCGTCTGTCACAATCTTAGGGATGTTGAAGTCACGAAGAGAGCGCATAAGAACCTGGTCTTCAGGACGGTCGGGGTCCCCTCTCTTAAGGGAGCCAGCAACAACCAGCACTGACTTAATTGCACGCAGGCCCCAGTCGTAGTGATCCTAAACAGAGCAGAGTGAAAGGAGTCATTTACACTTAGCTGGCTTGCCAGAATACAAAACAAGGAAGCAGACAGTTCCAAATGGCCATGCGACCCAACCGCAGAAATTCATCTGAATCTTCTTCCATCTGCACAGTCCTTGCTACAGAATGTAGTACTAGTCTGGCTGCTAGGACTTCCAACCCCATCTTCCTTAGGTGGGATTCAGCTAATATAGGATTCAGTAGGTACAGCAGCACTGGGAAGAGCTGAGGAGATCAGATCCTACCCCTCCAGTGCTCCCCTGGACCCCAGCTCCAGGGGCACTAGGCCCCATGCAACTTTATCCTTCCCCCAGTCATGTGAGCCCAGAGAAGGAAGAAACACTAGGGTGGAGCCAACCCATGGGCAGAGACTCAGCCAGCAAGAGCCAACACAGAAGCAGTAACAGCAGCAGGCATCTTGCGACACTGATGATGTCATCAGGCTGCTGGCTAGAGTTTTAACTCAGAACACTCATCCCTCTCTGCTGATTGGCTTCTGGCCCACCTTCTTTATCCCCCTCCCAAAGTCTCTCCATCCTCACTCCAGCTGACCTCCAGTCTTCCATCCCTCCATCCCCCTCTCCTGAGACTGACCAATTAATTTCATATACATTCCAAGGAGGCCATCATATGGCCATGAAGTCCTGTCGCTACAAACCTGCGCTGGATTTGAACCTGTCAAAAGATGGGAGGCTCCTTCTTCCATTACTAAATCTGAGACACCCATTATGATTATGATTCAGCATGTTTATTATGGTAGGAGAAGCTGCTGGCTGTGGGGCAACCAAGAACAGGGCCCTTTGTGCTAGCACTGTACAAACACAGAGTAGCAGACAGACCCATATTTTCCCCCAGTTTACACAACGTGCCAATTCCAGTATCCCTATGCACATTTTTCCTTAATCAGCAGTGCCTGCATGCAGGGAATTTTGTGGATCTGCACTTACATGTCTGTCAAGTTGGTCACAGAGCTTAGGGTAGTGTTACTGGTCATTAGGAGATTGACATATTTAATTATGCTTTATAGGTCATGAAACAGACTTACCTGTTTGGACAGGAGCTCTTTGCATAATTGGTAAAGGGTAATGAATTTCCTGGCTAACAACCGAGCCTCAATGAACCCCTCAGCCACCAACATGATTTCACAGATCAGCTCAAAGTCTGGCACAACCATTGCACATGGCCTAAAAGCAAGGATGGGGAAAATGATTACAGAGCTACATTTCCGCTTCAATCAAGGAACAGACATGACTTTGCTGGCAAAAGTTTCAGCACTGTGACTGAGAGGGACAGCTGAGGCCGGGGTTGGTTTCGATTCTGAGGAGGCATGTAAAACAACAAGCCCACAAAGCTACAATTGTAGAATCAGAGAGATGTAGGTTGGAAGGGACTGAAAGGTTATCTAGCCCACGCCCCAGGATTAAGTACGCCTAGACCATCCCCAACAGAGGTTTGTCCAACCTGCTCTTAAAAACCTCCCATGATGAGGATTCCCCAATAATGTCTCCTACACCAGTTACAAAACACAATTGCCTATCGCGGCTACAGAATGAATCTTCAAGACAAGCAGCAGCTCTGTGCACTCACCCTATCTCAGGCACTAACGGATGTCAACAGAGGCAACATGTGTGATGTGGGGGGAAGGGAGAGAAACACTGACTCCACCTCGGAAGTCTAAGCGCCATTCAGACTAAGGCTTTTCCTTTCACTAATGCAAAGGCTGGGATGGGTCGCTCCCAACACAATGCCAGTGCCCAAGCTCGGGGACAAAGGAGGACAAGCTGGCTCAGGTCTCTTCACATGCTGACAGGATGGGAGGGTGGGGGAGAGAGAGCCTGAGGCACAGAGAAAGTCAAAGACAGAGGGGCTCATGCTGCTGGCACGTGGGTCTCTCTGGCACCCACTGCTCATTGCAGGACATGGCTGGAAATCACTAATTGATACAGTCACCCTCATTCAGAATCCCAGCCCTCTTTGAGCCCAGGGCTGTAGCTCCTGGTATTCCCCCTCCCATCCTACAATACTCTGGAGGCAGCTCTGTCAAACACCTTGGCATGTTTGCAAGGAAACATAAGGGCCTACAAAGCAGGCAATAGTGTTCTACAAAGGGGATGGCCTAGGAGCAGGGTGATGCTGACAGCAGATGTGACTGTCAGATAGTGAGGGTGTTTTGCCAATACCTGCAATGAAAGGTGCTTACCGAGCTCCGGACACACAGGTATGTCTTCTACACCTGTAGTTGGCCTGAGTCAGCTAACTCGGGCTCATAAAATTGTGGTGTAGATGTTTGGGCTCTAATCCAACGCCAAACGGCTACACTGAGGTCAAACAGCCCCTTAGTCTGATCCGCGCGAGCCCAAGTCAGCTGATATGGGCCAAACGCGGGTGTTTAATTGCAGTGCACACATACCTTAAGGGACAGATTTCAAAGGTATTCGGGGACCTGAAGTTGCAGATAAGGACCTACCTGCATCTTTAAAAGTGCTTAAATATCCTTAAAAAACTGGCCCTAAGTCTCCTCTGCGTTTAGAAGAGGCACGGCATGGGCCATGCTGAGGCAAGCCTCCCAGGACTTCCTGCCCTCCAGGGTGGAAGGGGTCATCACAAGGGTTGAGGGGCAGCTCTGTCAGCAGGGCCTGTGCCACACTAGGCCACTCTGCTGAGACAGACATTGGGCTAATTAGAGTTGGGCAAGATGTTCTGGACAAACAGTAAGTTCACAAAAAAAATAGCATTTGGTGGCATGAATGGGGAGCTGAATTTGGGGAACAGTTTTGGCTGAAAAACAAATAAAAAATAAAATTGGAAATGTCAAACAGTTCAATTTGACATTTACACCATGAACCATTTCTACATTTTGTTTTCAATTGGTATTTTGTTTAGAAAATGTCACTTTGAATAAACAATAGAAACATTTTGTTTGACCTATGAAAATGTTTCCAGTTTTTTGTTTCAGAAAAAAAAAATTTACTTGCTTAGAAAAACTGATTATTTTCCCCCCATCTTTTCAGGTCATCCACCAAATGATCAATTATTTGCTCAGCTCTATGACCAAAGAATACGAACTGACGGTGGGGTTTGTAATGTGTCACACTAGGAACTGGACTGGGAATGCCAATCCATTTTGCAGACGCCACTGAATAACCATGAGGTGGCAACAACCTTTGGCCACCACCAGCCTGGGCCAGATTTGAACTTGTGATGAAAGGATTCCATCACCATGCCCCTGAGCCAGCCAGCTGCCAAAAGCTGCTTTTAACAGCTCAGAGACTTGTGCCTGTTTCTCTTCCCTGAATGTTCATAAACCAAGACTTTTTGTCCAAGATCTGAGCTATCTATTAATAAAAGTGAATGGAAAGGCAGCTGTGTTCTGAGTCCCCTGACGACACTGACAAAAGTAAAGGAACTAGTTTATTAAACAGGGCACAAAAGCTGATCTGCACCTTACCTGAAAAGAGCTTTCAAGTTCTCGGGTAGTTCAGTTCGTCCAGCATAGCCAGGGTTCATTGTAATGAAAATGCCAACAGAAGGAATCAAATTAATGTCTTCTCCAAGGAAATTGAAACGTTGCTTTTTGTCCCTTATGGCATCCTGTATACTTTTCACCTGAGAACCGGAGTCACTGTTTTAGTTTGAGCAGTCAGCTATAAAGAACAGACCACAGTATAGTATCTGTGCTGACTTATTTCTGCTGGGTCCCCCTGAGAAGTCTGTGGTTTATAGTTGTTCTTTTACTAACAACTTTGTACACAGTTTGGTGGGGGAGGGAGGGAAACCTATGTGACATTGGAATGCAAACTCAAATATGGACAAAAAGTCCCAGTTATCATAGCTTCATAGACTCCGAAGCCTGAAGGGAGTACTGTGATCATCTAGTCTGACCTCCTGCGTAACCACAGGCTGGAGAACTGCCCCAAAGTAAAATTGTCAGTGACAGAGCATCCACCACGGCCCTTGGTAAATTGATCCAATGGTTAATTACTCTCACCATTAAAAATGTACTGTATGTCTTCTTTCCCATCTGAATTTGTCTAGCTTCAACTTTCAGACATTGGCTTGTTCTATACTGAAGAACTCATTACCAGATATTTGTTCCCCATGTAGGTACTTACAGACTGTGATCAAGTCACCCCCTTAACCTTCTCTTTGTTAAGCTAGATAGCCTGAGCTCTTTCACTCTGTCACTATAAGGCAGGTTTTCCAATCCTTTAATCATTCTTGTGGCTCTTCTCTGAATCCTCTGCAATTTATTAACATCCTTCTTGAACTGTGGGCACCAGAACTGGACACAGGATTCCAGCAGTGATTAATACATCAATCAATGTATAATGTACAAATGTACCTATTCTATGGTCCAGGGCCGGCTCCAGGCACCAGCTCAGCAAGCAGGTGCTTGAGGCAGCTAAGGGGAAGGGGTGGCACATCGGGCTCTTCGGCGGCGGGTCTCTTGGTCCCTCTTGGAGGGAAGGATCTGCCGCCAAATTGCCGCCGAAGAAGAAAGTGGCGCGGTGGAGCTGCTGCTGAAGTGCCGCCGATTGCGATCGCAGGGTTGTTTTTTTTCACCACTTGGGATGGCAAAACCCTGGAGCCGGCCCTGACTAAACCAAAGGCTCCCAAACTGTGGTTCACAGAGGCCTGGTGCAATCCCAAATATCAGGGGAGGTGGCTGTGAGACAATCAATGTATTAAAAACAAGCTCTGTGCTATGGTAAAGTTTGAGAACCCCTGCCCTAGGCAGATGTAGTCCAAAAATACTTTCCAATAGGACAAGTTGCGCTGACATTTAACATACCCTTCCCTTCATTTTCTTGTGCTCCAATGCAAAGAAATGAAACACAGAAGCAGTGTTACATATTCTCCCTGGAATTTTCATAAAGATACAACCATTTAATGTAAAAACTGGTGCTACTGTCTGATACTGTAATGTTATTTATTTCTTTTCTGCTTCCAATTTTTAGAATACAATTTCAGGAGCCCATCTAGTGCTCTGGCCGCCTATCCCATAAATGAGAAATCACCACACAAACAAAAACACTGCCCTTAAGTCTCTCTCTCAGCCCACACTAAACCTTCACAGCCTGACTCCAGAGGGGGTGGAATCTGGGCTTTGCACCATGCCCGGAAGGCTCACTACTCCAGGCTCTGGCACACCAAGGCATGGGAGAGAGTTCCAAACCCATGGCTCCTTCCAGAGAATACCCTGACAGCCACTCCTTCTCATTTATACTCAGGGAGCTTGGGCACCGCTGCTGATATCCACTGTGGTGGTATGTCACAGAGAGGTGATCTCTCGTAACAAATGCACATTACAGAATTTGGGTCCAATGTGCTGTACAGTATCCAGGGCCTTGCCTACAGAGACCTCCTTCTCTCTCCACCTTTATGCTCCATAGCAGGAAGACTGCTACCAGGTAAAGATAAGGATAAGAACGGCCCTACTGGATTAGACCAATGGTCCATCTAGCCCAGTACCCTGCCTTCCAACAGTGGCCAGTGCCTGATGCTTCCAAAGGACTGAACAGAACAATTTATCAAGTGATCCATCCCCTGTCGCCCAGTCCGAGCTTCTGGCAGGTGGAGGTTCTGGGACACCCAGAACATGGGGTTGCGTCCCTGACCATCTTCGCTAAGAGCCATTGATAGACCTATCCTCCAGGAAAGTATCTACCTGTAATTCTTTTTTGAACCCAGTTATACTTTTAGGATGATACAGCTCTATCTAAGATCCCACTATTTTAGGATAGCGTCTGTATTTTCACTTCCCGCCTTGCTCTCCTGGTAGGCAGGACCATTTGAAGGCTGCTAAAACTACAGGAGAGACACAAATCATCTGATGGATGAATTCAATTGACACACAGCAGGAATCTAAGTAATCTGCAGACAACCCAAAAGCTCCACAAATTTCTTCTCAGAGCTAATGGAGATAATCTGATGGCACTTCTGACCCACTAATCTAGGAACCATCATCTTTCAGGACAGCTATGGAACTCTCCCAAAGTAGCCATTTGTCCCAGTCACACAGCTGGACACACTCTTGACTTAAACTTTGCCTGTGACACTGTTTATCAACCTCCAACCATTACAGCAGAGAACTGATACATAGAATAACTTACAAGTGGTTCATAAAAACTTGAGCCATCACTATACAGGAAGGAGGACTCTCCAACAACCACAGAACCCCTTGTCAGAACCACTGCAGAGATTACAGCAGCTCACCAGCTCAGCTTAGCCCACCCAGAGCGCTGGTATCTGACCGCAGCCCTGAACCCATGGATGGTCTGAAGAGATGATAATTCAGTTATCATCACACTTCACACCAGGATGAAGTACCCACCCACCCTCATTTTCTAACACTGGGCCAGACACAGCGGCAGAGGCTGGAAAAGCCTGAGGGTTGTCCCTGGCACCATCTGTAATTCACAATTCTCAAGGCAGTGTCACCAGCCTGACAGAAGTACTACAACCCCTCCCCTGCAACCTGCTATCCGATGCCCCCTATCCAGTACTGCTCACAGGTGCCTGGGGTGCAACCAGAATTTTCCTAAGAAGGGGGGCCAGGTTACCTGCCAGGTGCCATGGGCATGGAAGAGATGGAGGAGGAAGCATGAGGAGATGGCAGCTCACTGGTTCTGGGAAGCAGGAAGCCAGGTGAGAGAGACCAGCTGGGATTTCTCCCCTCCACTCCTCTTCCACCAGAGAGACCAGGACCAACTGGTACCTCCCCTCCTACCGGGCAGTGTTTATGGCCAAGTGGGAAAACCTGGGGGCCCTGTGGCCCCCTCATTGCACCCCTGCAAGATGCTGTAGGGAAGTTTTATTGTTCCCAAGCAAACTGGCATCTATCTTGCTGAGCACTTGAGTGAGATCACTTACATAATAGTTGGTGAGACACTGTATCAAATACTATATAACAAATATAGCTATGTGCCACCTACTCCGTTCCTTCTATTAACTTTTTGTTTCTCTTTTTTTCTCATTTTATTGATCACATCTCTATACTTCTCATTTTTTCACCGCAGATTTGAATCTTCTAACGCTAACTAATGTTTTACGTAACATTATTTTCAGTGACGGAAAGGATCTCCACATTTTTTCACTAGTGGAATCAGAACACCACTGAGCTGTCTTAAATTGTAATTGATTGCCTTTCTTCTGCAAGAAACCATACTGACATTAGCAGTATGAATAAGACAACCCATGACATATTGCTATGGCTGCTCCTAATGGCAGCTAGCAAACATGGTGACAGAACAGCACTAGTGTCGCTTATTCAGCTGCAGCATTCTAACTCCTGGAGAAAGAACCATTGGAAGCTGAGTCATCTCTGGGTTCCTTTGGTCAAGCTTCCCTTTTTATTTGTACATCCTCAAGGATCCCCTTGACTGTGGACTTTAAACTGTAATGTGACAGAACACAAGTTACGAAAGAATGATCCATAAACTCATCTAAGCAGTCAGGTGGTTCTTTGGGGATGTCAGGTGATCTAATGCTTATGACATGCTAATATTATCGAGACTGTCCCAATATTATGGCCTTTGTTTTATAGACACAACTATACCGCCACCCCCTGAAAATTTGTGTCACGATTTTTCACACTTGCTTACAAAATGTAATGTGATGTAAGAGGTCAAAGATGATGTAAGAGAAACCCAGCCAATTAGAGTGAACTTGTCCATTTAGCCCATGGGTTCTCAGCTTGGGGGTCAGGAACAAATGTCAGGGGGTTGTGACAGCATTGCCCTTCCATAGAGCCAAATCACGGCTAGACCCCCAGCTACACTGGAGGAGGGTCTCAGGGGGTTCTTGTACTTGGTGTGGAAAAGCAGACCCCAGTATGAAGAGACTGAGTACCAGTGACATAAAGAAATGGGCACTTATAGCTCAGCCAGTTTGGCCCCACCAAACTTTTCGGGCGCTGCTTGCAGGTTTCACAGCCCCCGTGTTTTGTTCTGAGTTTGGAGTCATATGCTCTTGACACTCAAAGCACAACTCAGATGAATCTGCCAGGTTTCAGTGGGTCCCTGGGGGAACCAGCAAGGAAATTCACTGGTTTGGGGCACACCTTTGAGTGACACCCCTTTCCTGCCTGAGGTACCAAGGGTGAATGTGAAAAGAATGTTCAGCAAAGATTTGTGTGGACCTGGGCTAGTTTTGCTGAGGGGCCAAAAATGTTTGTTTCACCCAAAACTAGCACAGCTCTAACCTCCTTATTGGTTACTATTTCCTGATTCACTTTTATCTTATTATGACATATGTAATGCAAGCCTTAGTATGCAACTTCTGGAATGAAAATTCAAACTTTCAGGCTAGGGAGCATGAGAAAAGGACCAGAAACATGTTGGAAGGAAGAAAAGCAAGAGGCTAAGCAGGGAAGAAGATTTAATAGCTCTTTCCCATCTCTGCTTTCCATGGTTCTGTGCTATCAATGTATCCTCAATATATACATGCATAAAGGCTGTAGCTCTCCCTGGAAGATGCAATGGAATGACTCCCATTGACTTCAGTGGGCTTTGAATCAGCCTCAGAATCCCTCTTCCCCACATAAAAACCTATTTCCATCTCGTCTCCATATGGAAAGGGACAGATTTCCTGGCCATGATAAGCATGTAGGTTACAGTAAAGTCAGTTCTCAGCACTAAAATTAAGCTTTGTAATTGTTGCACAAGGGGTTAATAATACAAATTCTCATCATCCTAGTAGAGTAATTTTGCATATAGATCTGTGAAAAGTTGTCATAAGAAATTCCCTCAAAATGATTAAGCATTGGTCTGCTCGGTTCCACTTTTTTGTCTGATGGAGAAAAATAAGGTGTCTACAATGGTGGGTGCATGAAGGGTCTGGGCTATTCTAGCTACGAGGTACCAATTTCATATGCACCATCATGCAAAGCATGTATCTGGGGTAACCCAGACATGCAAACTGGGGGAAAAAAATCTGTAATTTGGAAGAACTGGCTGAGCAAAGGCATCATATGGCTCTCCCAACTGGTCAAGGATGAGGGCTGTATCTCTTTTGAGGATATGACCTGCCACCCTCAGCAGAGTGCAAGTATTTTGTGGGAAGAGGAGTTATCACAGCCTGTGAAAGAACCCCAATGGCAGAGCATGTTACAGCATGTTAACAATGCTTCTTTGGTTCTCGGGCTACACCTGATATAGCAAAAGAGTCTATCCAAAATGTACTGGACCCACAGGGGTTGTGCAAAAAGTGCCCTGGTCATCTGATGTTTGTTGGTGCTGTATAAAGAAAAAGGAACCCTGATGCATATGCTCTGGGACTGTCCAACAATCAGGCAGCTGTGGGAAGTGGTGGACACAAGTGCACTTAACTTCAGCAATCAAACTTCAGCTGAAAATTACATCTGGGTTTAACTCCACCACAAAGACTTTGGTGCTTGATGGCTGCAGTGATCACCAAGCGCTTGACTGTGAGTACTCTTCACTTACCTGTACAGCCACCACTGAAAGGACCTCCACTGAGATTCTATTAAATTCATCAAAACAGCCCCAGGCACCCGTCTGGGAAAGGCCTTTGTAAATATTTCCACAAGACTGCAACAAAAGAAGTACAAGAGTAAAATTACCAATGCCATTAGTTTCAGAGAAAAATGGATAATCCATTTTCCACCCTATTTATTTATAACAATCTCCGGTATACTGTGGGCGTTCAGAAAAGTGCACCAAAACAGCAGGCACAATAAATTATAATCTTTATAGCTCTCCATAGTTTGCTACATGATTTGTTAATTGCACATTTTCAATATACATGTACAAGAATCCCTTTTAAAGGTCACTGGTATTGAATTACTGATGCCCTGCTTCCTGGGAGGCCCACAAACTGAATAAAAGATGATTTAAGGATGTCAGAGTCACTCTACTGCACCAGATGAACAGGGATAAAAATACATTTGAACAGCTTAGCTTGATGCAGTGATTGGAGGTGCGGGAGGTTTCACTGGACCCTCTCAAGGTCAATGACCAGATCCCCACACTAGAGACAGCAGTCAGTGTTCACAAACAGCACTGAGATAGGGCATGAGCTCTCAGGCCTTAGCTGAAGGAAACCAGAACAGAACGAGAGAAGCAATCTCAGCAAAGACGGGAGCAATGTTGTTCCTGGCGAGGAGGAAGGATCACTCAGTGACTGGGATGCTAAGTTGGGACCTAGGGGATGCGGGTCCAATTCTCTGCCTGACCACAGACTTTGACCTTGGGCAACCAACTTAGTGCCAGATTTCCACAGGTAGTTTGGTGCAGATAGGTGTCAAGCTGGATTTTCAAAAATGCCTGATCAGGTGCCTAACTCACTTAGATGGCTCTGTACATCCCACTAGGCACCTAAACACCTTGGAAATCTGGCCCTTAGCCTTTTTGGGTATTGTCTACCCCACACACTAAGGCGTGAGACCTGGGCCCAGCAATTGTAAGGCCAGGTTTACAGTGTAATATGGATGCTCAAGTGCAGACTTGGAAACACTGAGTCCAGAAGCTGGGGTCCCACAGACCCAGGTTTACAATGCAATGTAGACAGACCCTGTCTGACTCAGTTCCCATCAGTTCAATGGGGATAACCACCCTGCCTCACAGGGGCATGAAGAAAAATGGAAATGGTGCCATATCAGCACCCATAGAGCTAGGGTTAAGGACCAACTGCTACCTGGCTATGAACTCAGAGAATGAAATAAACCTGATAAGGAGAATGCGTCCGGGGAATCAGTTTTATGTAGGTTTCTTAAGGAAAGTCGTGCTGTTCAGGTGGGCACCTAATACTGGCCAACTTAAGATGGAGGGCTATGCTGATATAAGGCCTGGGAGGTGACTGAACATATTGGCTCAGGTGACACATGCTATTTACTGAGTAGGAGGGAGGCTTAGATTGGCGGTGACACCAGCTGGTGGATGTCATTTTCAGATGTGTTCTCTGGAGTGATGGACCATTATGCAGCAGCTGACAAGGGCATCATATAGCATGCTCCAAAAGGCACACTGGGTTAGCCTGTGTCCTCAGTGCAAAGTGGGCACGTTATCAGACCAAAGTAAGCATGTCTTGAGCTTTAGCTTACACTCCAGCCAGGCCAGAGAGCTTGGCTGTAAACCAGCAGCAGCAGCACGCTTGGGTGAGGGGGTCTTGTGTGTGGAAGGGAACGGCACTAGAAGAAACACAGGCCAAGCCCAAATTAATGTGCTACAATGAAGACAAGTCCTAAGAGTCAGATCCTGCTCTGGTTTTACATCATTTACACTGATTACTGTGACAATGGGGCTACAAAGGGTGGAAGCCAGTGCAGAGTTTGGCCCTAAGAGGATATTTTAGCTGGTAGTTGAGGTATAGCAACACTCACCAATACTAGTTGCATTGCTCTGAAAATAACTGTCCCTTTGGGTGGGGCAGATCTAAACCTAGGGTCAGGGCCATGCACCATGCCCAAACTGTTCAGAGTGAAATCTAGTTGAGTTTCAGACAAGGTCTCTCCCTTACAGTCCAGTTTATCCTTCTCCTTGACCCTACAGTGAGGTCATAATGCTGAATTTATGACATCACAGGCATTTCCAAGGAAATGGATATCATAAATCCATGATTTTTACTTTTCTGTGGGATGAATAATAACAACAACAACACTTTGTGAGCAGGATGGGAAGCTGGACTGCAATGGAGGAAGATCTACAGACAGAAAGAGAGGTTACAGACCTTCCAGTTACTTAAGTTCTTCAAGGTATTTTGTCCCTATGGGTGCTCCACCATAGGATGTGCGCACTCTCAACTGGTATCTGGAAAGTAGTGTCCGCAGGCCTGCACCTAGCAGAACTGAGCCTCATGCTCTGAGTGAGGGCCGATAGGGAGGCACGAGCCTGTTACGACTCAGTTCCTTCTCAACAGTGGTGCCTAGCTCCACAGCAGAAGGGAAGGAGGGCGGGCAGGAGGTAGAACACCTATCGGGACAAAACACCTCGAAAAACTTGAGTTACTATAAGGTAAGTAACCTCCTTCTTCTTCGAGTATCTGTCCCTATGGATGCTCCACCATGGAGACTCCCAAGAAGCCACTCATTGGGTGCTGAGAGATAAGTCCAAGACAGTTTGAAGGACGGCATCACTAAAGGTGGCATCATCTTTGGAAGCAGGTAAGATGGTGTCATGTTTGGCAAAGGCATGGACAGAGGATGAAGTAGCAGTCCTGCAGAATTCTGCTATGGGAGCATCTTTCAATGGAGCCATAGATGTGGACTGAGCTCCAGCAGAACACACTATTACTCTGTGAAGGAGTTGTGCCACAGAATTATCACAGCTAGTCATGAGGCAACCCAAAACCCATTTAGACAGTCTGTGTGTGGAAATCAGTTGGTCTTTCATCCTGTCTGCAACTGATACAAATACTCTAGGAGAAGCCCCAAATGGTTTAATCCTGTTCAGATAGAAAGCAGGGCCCTCCTAACATCCAGGGCATGCAGGCTTGATTCTTCTCTGGGGCATGAGGCTTTAGGTAGAAAACTAGTAGGTGAATCTCCTGGTTAATGTTATGTTCTGAGGAAACCTTTGGGAGGAAGTACAGGTGAGGAACCAGAAAAACCTTCTCTTTGTAAAAGGTAGTGTACGGTGGGTCTGCGAAGAATGCTCTCAGCTCCCCCATTCACCTTGCTGAGATGATGGCAATTAGAGAATATCTGTACTCCTTGGGGAATCAGGATCAATTCATCTGCATCTACTCCTAGACTTTCAAGGGGAGCTGGCTGAGAACGTTTTGTGTAGTAGTCCTCTCCAAATGATGAAAACTCCCCAGAGTCTGTGCCATAAGATACAGTATATTGCCCATCAGTAGCTTGAGGAGTATACACAGGAGGAGCTTCATGTGGTAGAGAGAGAGCTTTTGGAGATGAAGGACTCATAGCTGGAGGTTGCCCTTTGCTTGTAGTTGCAACGTTTTCATTTGCTGCAGGAGGCCCAGATGGTGGAATCAGAGAATTAGGTACAGGGAGCCTTGCTGGCTTTTCATTAGTGGGAATCATTGGGTATAACTTGGGCACCTCTAGGGGCACATTCATTGTGATGGCATTAGTTTGCATAGCAGGAGTATTTTGTTCTAGAATATTCAGTTGAGTTCTAACATTTTGTAAAGTCTCTTGCATCTTTCGCTGCATTTGTCTGGCAGAGTCCCATTGGGATCCTGTACATTCAGGACCTTGTGATGGAATGTTAACTCCTCTAAGCAAGTGGTCAAGTCCTTGCTTGTAGTAGTTCCTTGCTTCTTCCTTTTGACCCAGTTCATCAGTATTCAGCCCTTTACTGACAAACATAAAGGCTTTCTTGATCTCTTCTTTAATAGCTTTAACGTTTGCATCTTCTAGAATAGCAGGATCCTGTTCTTGTTCCATTTATTTTTCCAAATGACAGTCTTTCAGTCTCTGTTGTACTTTTGGGTTAATTACTTTTATTTTCAGTTTTACAGCCTATTCATCAGTCATCTAGCATTCTTCAGAGTATCCTGGCTTTGGATAACTTGGCTTTCTGCAGTCCTGTGGGGACACTTAGGAGAAGAGTCTGGCAAAGTCAGGAACTGGAGCCTGCTCCCTCTGCACCACTGTCTCAGTGATCCCTGCTGCCCTGCAAACCACGTGACTGCCTGTCTGCTATTCAACTTATTCATAAATGATCTGGAGAAAGTGGTAAACAGTGAGGTGGCAAACTTTGCAGACGATACTAAACTACTCAAGATAGTTAAGACCAAAGCAGATTGTGAAGAACTTCAAAAAGATCTCACAAAACTAAGTGATTGGGCAACAAAATGGCAAATTAAATTTAATGTGGATAAATGTAAAGTAATGCACATTGGAAAAAATAATCCCAACTATACATACAATATGATGGGGACTAATTTAGCTACAACTAATCAGGAAAGAGATCTTGGAGTCATCGTGGATAGTTCTCTGAAGACGTCCACACAGTGTGCAGCGGCAGTCAGAAAAGCAAACAGGATGTTGGGAATCATTAAAAAAGGGATAGAGAATAAGACGGAGAATATCTTATTGTCCTTATGTAAATCCATGGTATGCCCATATCTTGAATATTGCGTACAGATGTGGTCTCCTCATCTCAAAAAAGTTATACTGGCATTAGAAAAAGTTCAGAGAAGGGCGACTATAATGATTAGGGGTTTGGAACGGGTCCCATATGAGGAGAGATTAAAGAGACTAGCTAGGACTTTTCAGCTTGGAAAAGAGGAGGCTAAGGGGGGATATGATAGAGATATATAAAATCATGAGTGGTGTGGAGAAAGTGAATAAGGAAAAGTTATTTACTTGTTCCCATAACATAAGAACTAGAGGCCACCAAATGAAATTAATGGGCAGCAGGTTTAAAACAAATAAAAGGAAGTTCTTCACACAGCACACAGTCAACCTGTGGAACTCCTTGTCTGAGGAGGCTTTGAAGGCTAGGACTATAACAGGGTTTAAAAGAGAACTAGATAAATTCATAGAGGTTAAGTCCATTAATGACTATTAGCCAGGATGGGTAAGGAATGGTGTCCCTAGCCTCTGTTTCATAGAATCATAGAATATCAGAGTTGGAAGGGACCTCAAGAGGTCATCTAGTCCAACCCCCTGCTCAAAGCAGGACCAATTCCCAGCTAAATCATCCCAGCCAGGGCTTTGTCAAGCCGGGCCTTAAAAACCTCCAAGGAAGGAGACTCCACCACCTCCCTAGGTAACGCATTCCAGTGTTTCACCACCCTCCTAGTGAAATAGTTTTTCCTGATATCCAACCTGGACCTCCCCCACTGCAACTTGAAACCATTGCTCCTTGTTCTGTCATCTGCCACCACTGAGAACAGCCGAGCTCCATCCTCTTTGGAACCCCCCTTCAGGTAGTTGAAGGCTGCTATCAAATCCCCCCTCGTTCTTCTCTTCTGGAGACTAAACAATCCCAGTTCCCTCAGCCTCTCCTCATAAGTCATGTGCTCCAGACCCCTAATCATTTTTGTTGCCCTCCGCTGGACTCTTTCCAATTTTTCCACATCCTTCTTGTAGTGTGGGGCCCAAAACTGGACACAGTATTCCAGATGAGGCCTCACCAATGTCGAATAAAGGGGAACGATCACGTTCCTCGATCTGCTGGCAATGCCCCTACTTATACAGCCCAAAATGCCGTTAGCCTTCTTGGCAACAAGAGCACACTGTTGACTCATATCCAGCTTCTCGTCCACTGTGACCCCTAGGTCCTTTTCTGCAGAACTGCTACCTAGCCATTCGGTCCCTAGTCTGTAGCAGTGCATGGGATTCTTCTGTCCTAAGTGCAGGACTCTGCACTTGTCCTTGTTGAACCTCATCAGGTTTTTTTCTGCCCAATCCTCTAATTTGTCTAGGTCCCTCTGTATCCGATCCCTACCCTCTAGTGTATCTACCACGCCTCCTAGTTTAGTGTCATCTGCAAACTTGCTGAGAGTGCAGTCCACACCATCCTCCAGATCATTAATAAAGATATTAAACAAAACTGGCCCCAGGACCGACCCTTGGGGCACTCCACTTGAAACCGGCTGCCAACTAGACATGGAGCCATTGATCACTACCCGTTGAGCCCGACGATCTAGCCAGCTTTCTATCCACCTTACAGTCCATTCATCCAGCCCATACTTCTTTAACTTGGTGGCAAGAATACTGTGGGAGACAGTATCAAAAGCTTTGCTAAAGTCAAGAAATAACACATCCACTGCTTTCCCCTCATCCACAGTGCCAGTTATCTCATCATAGAAGGCAATTAGGTTAGTCAGGCACGACTTCCCCTTCGTGAATCCATGCTGACTTTTCCTGATCACTTTCCTCTCCTCTAAATGTTTCATAATTGATTCCTTGAGGACCTGCTCCATGATTTTCCCAGGGACTGAGGTGAGGCTGACTGGCCTGTAGTTCCCCGGATCTTCCTTCTTCCCTTTTTTAAAGATGGGCACTACATTAGCCTTTTTCCAGTCATCTGGGACCTCCCCCGATCGCCATGAGTTTTCAAAAATAATGGCTAATGGCTCTGCAATCTCACCCGCCAACTCCTTTAGCACCCTTGGATGCAGCGCATCCGGCCCCATGGACTTGTGCACGTCCAGTTTTTCTAAATAGTCCCGAACCACTTCTTTCTCCACAGAGGGTTGGTCACCTTCTCCCCATGCTGTACTGCCCAGTGCAGCAATCTGGGAGCTGACCTTGTGCATGAAGACAGAGGCAAAAAAATCATTGAGTACATTAGCTTTTTCCACATCCTCGGTCACTAGGTTGCCTCCCTCATTCAGTAAGGGGCCCACACTTTCCTTGATTTTCTTCTTGTTGCTAACATACCTGAAGAAACCTTTCTTGTTACTCTTAACATCTCTTGCTAACTGCAACTCCAAGTGTGATTTGGCCTTCCTGATTTCACTCCTGCACGCCTGAGCAATAATTTTATACTCCTCCCTGGTCATTTGTCCAATCTTCCACTTTTTATAAGCCTCTTTTTTGCGTTTAAGATCAGCAAGGATTTCACTGTTTAGCCAAGCTGGTCGCCTGCCATATTTACTATTCTTTCTACACATCGGGATGGTTTGTTCCTGCAACCTCAATAAGGATTCTTTAAAATACAGCCAGCTCTCCTGGACCCCTTTGCCCTTCATGTTATTCTCCCAGGGGATCCTGCCCATCTGTTCCCTGAGGGAGTCAAAGTCTGCTTTTCTGAAGTCCAGGGTCCGTACTCTGCTGCTCTCCTTTCTTCCCTGTGTCAGGATCCTGAACTTGACCATCTCATGGTCACTGCCTCCCAGGTTCCCATCCACTTTTGCTTCCCCTACTAGTTTGTCAGAGAGTGGAGATGGATAGCAGGAGAGAGATCACTTGATTATTACCTGTTAGGTTCACTCCCTCTGGGGCACCTGACATTGATCACTGTCGGCAGACAGGATAGTAGGCTGGATGGACCTTTGGTCTGACTTAATATGGCCATTC
This sequence comes from Trachemys scripta elegans, assembly GCF_013100865.1. NCBI lineage: Eukaryota > Metazoa > Chordata > Testudines > Emydidae > Trachemys > Trachemys scripta. The sequence continues at coordinate 10,277,232 of NC_048311.1, read as the reverse complement.
TTATGAGAAATTTTGAGGAAGAGTTGGAGGGCGGCGCAGGTTACCATTGGTTCAAATGTGGGGGAGGGGTTCCTTAGGATGTTCAAACCCAACTTGAGGTCTCATTGGAGGGGGGTTGACAAATGGGAGGAAGGAAGTTGTATAGGCCCTGAAAAAATCTGATTGCTGCCGGGCAGGGAAAGATTGAGAAGGCCTGGATGGGAAAATGGATGCTGTGGTGGTGGCCAGATGTACTCAATACAGCTCACTGAGAGACCCTGTGTCTTTAGTGCTAACAGATAGTCCAAAATCATGGAGAATGGAACTTCTGAAGTTTGAGAAGATGGGAAGGAGCACCAGGGTTGGAAGCGCTTCCACTTTTGCAGGTTCGTCTTGCAAGTACTGGGCTTTCTATTGGATAGGAGGACTGACTGAACTCTATCCAAGCAGATCAGTTCCATGCCTGAGAGCCACTGAGGAGCCATGCTCTCAGACTCAGGGAGGAGGGGCTGGGATGAGTAATGGACCCTGAGTTCTGTGGCAATAGGTCCTTAGTGTTAGGAAGCTTGAGGGGTGTTGCCTCCAAAAGGTGGATGAGGTGTGAGTAGCACACCTGTCTCGGCCAAGCAGGTGCTATGGGAATAGCTCTCACTCCTTCTCGGCACAGCTTGAGAAGGTCTAAGGGAGTTTGCAGAGAGGCTTTCGCAATCACATGTCCTTCAATGATAATAGACTGGAACTGACCTTTCTGATCTCATGGAAAGCGATCAATAATGTGTGTAAATTTAGAGTATGTGTTGAAATCATATTGTGCTATCAAGACCTGGTAGTTGGCAATGCGAAACTGGAGAGCGGGTGATGTGTAACTCTTCCTTCCCAGAAAGTCCTACCACTTGGATTCCTTATCTGATGGAGAGGGCCTAGAGCGAGCTTGACAATTCCTCTCACTGGTGGCATCCAGTGCAAGGGAACTGGGGTTAGGGCTGGGAGAAGAAGTACTCCATTCCCTTTGGTGGGATGTAGAATTTCTGCTCTGCCCCCTTACAAGTCAGTGGGATTTTGGCAGGTGTTTGCCATAGGGGATGTGTGGCAAGGCAATCTTTCCCTGGGTACTGATGTTCAGGGTGTCCACCAAGAAATGTTTACATTCTTGCACTTCCTCCAGCAGAATTTGAAGTGAGTCCATTTGTCTTTTCATGAGGTCCTGGAAGGTCTTAAAGTCATCAGCGTAGGAGGGGGGTGGTGGCATTACCACGTTGTCTGAAGAGGAAGAGATCTTTACAGAAATCTCCTCAGCCTGAAACTCTCGTTCCTCCTGTTCGTCGGCCGGTACCAAAGAAGTATGTGCTTCCAAGGTGTGCAGTACCTTAGGACAGTCTGTGAGTGCTGGGGGTGCCAGTGCTTTGTCTTAGGAATTAGTCACCATAGTGGTCCCACAGGTCCCACTAATCCCGCTGGGGAGGGGGATAAATGAAGGGACCCCAGTGATAATCATAATCTCTGGGCCTACAAAGCTACAATGTCTGGTAGGTTCCCCAGGATCCTCTTCATGAAAGAGACTCATGAGGGTAGGCTAGCACAGTACTGAGATCTCCTGATCTAAGGAATCTTCCCCTGAACTAAGGTGTGGGGGGGTCTCTGATGTCCTACTTGGTACCGAAGGCTGGAGACTTAAGCAAGTCTCAACTTGTTGCTCTTGCAGCAGTGTCAGGAAGTGGCTCTGGTAGATCTTCCCAGCACTGGCGAGTCAGGTTCATCAGACATGATGGGATCCACAGAAGAAAGGAACGTGGAAGAGGGTGGAGGGCTATGATAGCCGTCACACAAAGTTAGTCGCAGTAACTGACCTAGTGGTAGGGATAACCAAGCGGTTTTCTTCCGCAGTACCGATGCCTCAGTACCGGACTCAGTTGGAGTCTCTGCCGCAACCTTAGAGGGATGAGAAGTCTCTTGAGTCTTATGAGCTGACCTGCTCCTAGCTCAGAGAGGTAGGTTGCTTTGCCCAGGGCTGCAATTGAAGCAGCCAGTGTGGCCAGGGTGCTCTGCAATGTGGATCCTAATGTATGGAGGAGGAAGCAGACCCCTTCATAGCTGGCCATGCTCCATTAATAGCCTCCCTGTCCTTCTTAGCTCTGCCTTTGAAACTCACACAGACCATGCATTTAGAAGAGTTGTGAGAATTCCCAAACACTGCAGGCAACTGGAGTGTCCGTCACTGCGGGGAAAGGACCAGTGGCAAGTCTGACAGGTCTTAAACCCTGGCGACTGGGGCATAACAAATTACACTCTAACACAAAACAAAAGATCAAAGAAGAAGAGGAGGGGAAGGAGCTCCCACCCCAACCACACACACAGAAGATAAATAAAATAAAATCATCAGAAACAGGTAACTAAAAGAAACAAATGAAGTAAAGAATTCACTAGTTAAGGTGGGAAGCTGAGGGCAGCAGACAGCAGAACTCTTCATCTCGAGCTGCAGGCAGCTGAGAGGGAACTGAGTGGCGTCAGGCTTTGCTTCCCTATCTGCCCTCGTTCAGACCACGAAGCACTGCTCTGCGCAGCCGTGGGACTGCGGACACTACTCTGCACTCTCCAGTTGAGAGCTCATGGGTGCATGCACATCCTACGGTGGAGCATCCACAGGGACATATACTCAAAGGAGAACGCTAACCGCATCAGAGCAAATACAAAAAGTGAACGGCAAAGTAATCTGGGTTTTGCAATCACTGTCTCTTTCAGACCCGACCCAATATGAAAATCCCTAGTTGCATTGCTTACCAGTAAAGTGTGCTATGCTGTTGTTGTTGTAGTTGATTTGAATAAGTGTAGCACATAGGAGCTGTTCTCATGGTCCAGGTCCCCACTGAGCTAGGTGCTGAGCATTATTTATGGCGTGATTTACAGTAGTGCCCAGGAGCCCGATGATGGACCAGAACCCTGTTGCGCTGGGCACTGTACAAATAATGGGGCTCCTGGACGGTTATGTATTTGTCTTAAGCAAAACTGGCAAGTCTGGGGTGACTGCTGTAACCCCCATGCTGGGTCAGCCTCCGGCCTCTTGCAGCAGCCCCACCAGAGGCCAAGAGTCCCACCGGGAGGATGATCCCCGGGGACAGCAGAAGGCTGGCCTCTGCCTCACTAAGAGCACGTCCTTGGCTCCCCAGGGTCTAATGCACATGCATGCAGCTCATGCTGGAGGAGGAGGAGCCGGACAATTGGCAGAGTGGCAGATAACCAAAGGGACCTCACGCTGACCCATCAGATGTGTTAGGATATAGATATTTAGGCCTGTCTGCAAAGGCCTATACTTTAAAAATGTAGGTGTGTTCTTATTACTTAAGTATTAGGGGGGTAGCCGTGTTAGTCTGGATCTGTAAAAAGCAACAAAGAGTCCTGTGGCACTTTATAGACTAACAGACGTATTGGAGCATGAGCTTTCGTGGGTGAATACCCACTTCATCAGACGCCACTTAGCTAGTTATAGAGGTACAAAAGAAAGAATTAAAATTACTGTTTGCCTGTATAGGGCCTTTTCTCACTGTGACAGTCTAAGGCCCTGTTCTTAGGCTAGGTAAGGCTTTTGGCTAAGCAGCAGAGACAGCCATAAACTGGAAAGCGAACGGTCACATTCTTACATTTTAAACTAGTCACATTAAAATAAGGCAATCTGGGGCTGTTAGAAAGGTGTGCCGATCTATCACCTCCAGAGAAAGGAAAGAGCCTAAAAGATTTAAAGAAAACTTAGTTTGACAGCATCCTGTCTGGCAAGAACTCACTTATCAATAGCTGGGGTGTAAAATTCTTATTTCTGTATTGTTCTATCACTGTAGCAGGCGGAGAGATAATCTCATCAACATTATTTAACTATTGGGTAATGTAATCAAAATCACTAAAGGAATGTAAGGGGTTTCTATTGAAACTTAACTTGGCTGCCCCTGGCTGTCTCTAGCTGTACAAAATGTAATCAGGGTATAGTTGTGTAAAAAAGAGTAATCGCAGTGCAAGGATGTTAGGCAAAAGAGAATTTTGTGTGTGCGCACAGGAAAAAGAAAAGGGAAAGGGGAGCAATGATGGAAACACTAAGCCTTGGGGTGGCTCTGGGGGATCGGACTGTCGCTTTGGTGGGTGGGTGCATGAAAACTCTGTGGGCACGGGGGAGGCAGTTACACCTTCTGTAAAATTAATATGTCTAATATAATGTTATAAAGGTTAAACTATCAAAGAAATGTGCATTTTCCCAGGATGTGTGCAGTGTATATTAAAAAAGGCATTAAAAAATGCTAACAAAACTGTTAGGGCTCCAAAAAAAGCCACAATAGGTTGTGCTTTCTTTTTCAAATTTGTGTGTGTTTTGAAGCAAAAAATAAAAGTAAAAAGTAATCAAAACTCTGGTGAAAGTAAAATGTTTCCCTTTTAAAACAGTCTCTAAGCTGCTAATAGCTTTGGATCCAAAAGCAAGCCAAAAAGCCTCTGTGTAAATGCAAATTACCTAGCTGATGGGGGAAGAAAAAAACTGCCCATAAGTAGCAGCACAAAAGAGCTGCAAATAATAAATACATCTGGTCAGCAAACAAGCTACTAGAAGACTCAGATTATGGCCCTCTAGAAAAGGGAGGTGAAAAAACAAGTCAAGTCTGAAAATAAGGGGACAGGTTAACCATAAGGGAGGGAGGGAGGGAGGGAGGGAGGGAGTGTGTGTGTGTGTGTGTGTGTGTGTGTGTGTGTGTGTGTGTGTGTGTGTGCAGTGCAAAAATCTAAAGCTGTCTCTCAGCTATTACCTAAAAATAAACTTAAAGCTAGGTACAGCAAAAAAACTATTGCAAACCTGGTCTGTTGTACAAGAGAGGAAACTGAGGTACACCACCTCATAAATTTCATAAATGACCAGTGAGTGGGGTAATTCACTAGCCTAACTATAAAACAAAATAAGAACAGCCTAAAGGTAATTCTTCTGTTTTTCCTACAATTAGCAAAAAAAATTGTAAAAAAAAGTGCTATTATTATTAAGCAATAATCTGTCCCCACCAGGGGGGTGAAAATTGTTTCTTTTGTTTTTCAAACACTCTACAAGCAAACTGGCGCCAGTGAAAAAATAACCCAAAATACCATAAATCTATGTTTTGTGTTGTTTGTCTGTGGTGTTTGTCTTGTTGCTAGCATTGTTGTGTTTCAATAAACAAAAAACCTTATGACATGGGTGGGGATGGCGTCAAAAGACTGATCTGGGGGGAAATGTGCATAAAAATGCAAAATGCTCTACTAAAAGGCCAGCACCTGTGTAATAGGTACCGTGATACCTAAAAATGGAACGGCAACTAAGGTGGTCTCCACAAGCCCTATGAAAATAATAAAAAGGGGAGGAGCTCACTGGGAATCAATGAAGGGGTGTGTAAAATGGTGTAAATAAAAAAAGATGTTTAAATGTGCCCCTCTCCTATAAGTATGAAAAAGCAGAATCAATGGCCTATGGCAAGGGGTGAACAATTGGGTGTACTGTATCAGGGGGTAGCCGTGTTAGTCTGTATCTACAAAAACAACAAGGAGTCTGGTGGCACCTTAAAGACTAACAGATTTATTTGGGCATAAGCTTTCGTGAGTAAAAACCTTGCGAAGAAGTGAGGTTTTTACTCACGAAAGCTTATGCCCAAATAAATCTTGTTAGTCTTTAAGGTGCCACCAGACTCCTTGTTGTAATTGGGTGTACTGTGTCTAAGATGTTTTGCTGGGACTGTACATATTACTGTCTAAACTTTGGTGCACAAATAAATCTGTAACTCTTATTGCTGTAAATAATCGAACCAGGCCTGATTCCATACCAAGTGGTTAAGTTGGTTTGCACAATAACCCATTTCTCTGTGGACATTCAATGGACTTACGATATGGACAAAAGCACGCAAAACCTGCATGGGCAGCTTGTTGCAACTGAACACATTAAAATCTTGACACTGTCGAAGGAGGAGAGGTGGTGTTTTGGTGGTGGCTCGAATGTTGAACCATACTGCATGGTCAGAACTCGGTGTTGCTGTAAATTATCATAGTAACTGGTGTATTGTTAACTGTACATGTGTTATGTTACATATGGAGATAACCTATAAGTAATGTAGTAAGCCCTCCCCCTGCCACAGTGTACTAAACAACCTGAACCCAACCTTCTCGGGCCCACTATAATGGGAAGTCTGGAACACTAATTAAAATAGGTGTGGTATGCCCGTATGAGAGAAGGTGCAGGGCACTCTACTACACAAAGGGGCAGTGGGACAAATAAAATAGCAACACTTTCCATCTTAATGCCTGGCCCTATCAGGAAATGTGTCGCCATATGTCCTATGCTTTTCCAGGAATACCTGGGCAGAAGGATCCCAAAAGAAAAAAAAAGAGGTGGAATGTTAGGATATAGATATTCAGGCCTGTCTGCAAAGGCCTATACTTTAAGAATTTACGTGTATTCTTATCACTTAGCTAGTTATAGAAGTATAAAAGAAAGAATCAAAATCACTGTCTGCCTGTACAGGGCCTTTTCTCACTGTGACAGTCTAAGGCCCTGTTCTTAGGCTAAGTAAGGCCTTTGGCTAAGCAGCAGAGGCAGCCATAAGCTGGAAAGCGAACTGTCACATTCTTACATTTTAAACTAGTCACATTAAAATAAGGCAATCTGGGGCTGTTAGAAAGGTGATCCGATCTATCACCTCCAGAGAAAGGGAAGAGCCTAAAAGATGTAAAGAAAACTTAGTTTAATAGCATCCTGTCTGGCAAGAACTCACTTATCAATAGCTGGGGTGTAAAATCCTCATTGCTGAATTGTTCTATCACTGTAGTCTCCACTTCCCTATTGTTTGTCTGTATAATCTCTGTCTGGTTCTGTGATTGTTTCTGTCTGCTGTATAATTAATTTTGTTGGGTGTAAACCAATTAAGGTGGTGGAATATAATTGGTTAAATAATCATGTTACAATATGTTAGGATTGGTTAGTTAAATTTCAGTAAAATAATTGGTTAAGCAGAACTCAAGTTTTACTATATGGTCTGCAGTCAATCAGGAAGTAAAGGGGGAGAATGGGAACAGAGAATGGGGGTGGGGGAATTGGAATTATGTTTTGCTAAAGGGGGGATGGGAACAGGGAATGGGAACAGGGACACAGACAGGGCTTTGTGGTGTCAGAGCTGGGAAGGGGGACACTGAGGAAAAAAACTGAAATCATGCTTGCTGAAAGTTCACCCCAATAAACATCAAATTGTTTGCACCTTCAGACTTCAGATATTGTTGCTCTCTGTTCATGCGAGAAGGACCAGGGAAGTGAGCGGGTGAAGGAATAAACCCTCTAATAAAATGTTCCTTAGTGCCTTAGGCTTTTGAGACATTTCAGCCCTGTCCCTCCCCCTGGATGCTCCCCTGACACAACCTGACCCTGGATCACATCAGACCCAGTACCTTGTAGTCCATCTGTTCAGAGCAGTTAAACACATACACCATGATGCCAAGGGCGCGCCCCAAGTCTTTTGTCGTCTCGGTCTTGCCAGTCCCTGCTGGTCCAGCTGGGGCCCCGCTCATGGTCAGGTGCAGCGATTGGGTGAGGGTGATGTAACATCTTCCAGCAGCAAAGAGAAAAGAGATCTGAATGAGTCAGAGTGCCCAAGCGCAGAGTCACAATATCGTTATTGGGCCAGTGTGTACTCAGGTAATGCTCACTCAATAGGCCACCGACACAGCGCAGGGTAATGGGACTAAACTCATGCATGCTGAGGGAGCCCTTACTCTGCAGAATTGAGGCTGTACATGCAGAGTGAGTTTGCAAGTTGAAAAATCCTCCTGAGCAAGTTACTGCCTCTGCCTTGCTGTGCTTGCTCTAGGATATACCCAGCATCCTTTGCAGCAGGGCTGCCCAAACTCTTTGTGCCAAGGGCTGGATTTTCACAGCAGTCTGATGACTCTATGCCCCCTGTGGCTGATCACTGAGAGGTGGCTGTGAGGCCAGGCTAGCTTAGCTGCAAAAGAAACCCAGCAACCTGCTTAGTGTTTCACACCAGCACGTGGCAGTCCCAGGTTCAGAGCACTCTGCTTCACATCACTGTACAGTGATCCCCTTTGACAGGCCTGGGGATGACACTGGTGGATTCTGAAGACCCCTTGAGCTCTGCAAGTGGCGCTACACACCGACAGAGGAGCTACAGGGAGATAGTGTGTGAGCTGCGCTGTGCAGGGCAGCTGGAACGTGGAGAGAAGGAAAACACTTGTGAACTATTCCGATGTCTTAACCAACCCTTCTATGCCACGGACAGTGGTTTCTTACTCCCACGTGGGAAGCTCTGATGCTGCAGTATGCCAGGAGAAGGGTTCTAGACATTCCAGTGACCCACCTGTCCGTAAGGGGAGTGATCACAAGCCGAGGCGTATTGCCCAGGTATTCGTAGGAGTACAGAAACTGGGCATCACAAATGTTTGCAAAGCAGTGCTTCTCCTCATCAGTCCATCTGTGCCGAAGCTGCGACAGCCAAATGAACGCCTGGGCACTGTCGACCTGCAAATGCACCCACACGTTCACTGACATTCAACAAGCAAAGGGTTAAAGATGCTGGGCCAAATGCAATCCTGTTGTAAGTCCACTTGTTTCAATGGAGTTACCCTAGGGCTGAATTGGGCCCAGTGTTTGATGATTACAGCAGGCAACTGCTCAGTGCCTCAGTTTCCTATCAATAAAGGGGGACAAATCCAAGCTTCCTCCCTTGCAGGGGGGCAAGAGAACAGATTAAAGGTTCCAGGGCAGCATAGAGGAAGGTGCAAAGAGGGGCCTGAGAGAAGGTGAAAAGGGAAAGATGAGGAAGGAAGGGGGGGCAAGACAGAGAGCTGTGCGAGGCTATTGCAGGGGGAGCCAGACCTGGCAGGAGCCATTTCAACCTCCCTCCCACCCAACCTCCTGCAGGAGCAGGACCATACTGGACAAGAGAGGTCAGGCTCCTGTGAGAGCTGCCATTGAGATCAGTTTACTGCTAAAGAGGCTCAGCCCAAGGTGCAGAAAGCTCCACAGTCAGCCAGTTGTGAAAGCAGCTTTGCTCTTTGTGAGGTGCTGGTGCAGGGAGGGGTATGGATCCCAAGCTCCGTCAAGTCAATGGGGATCTTTCACCTGCTTTCAATGGGCTTTGGATCCTGCCCTAAAGGAAGACTGAACAAAAGCTAGGGCATGCATGTGCCCTTAAAGCACGTGTAGTACAGGGAGGAGGACCGGGACCCGAGTGATATAGAGGGGACGTGTAGTACAGGGAGGAGGACCGGGACACAAGTGATATAAAGGGGACGTGTAGTACAGGGAGGAGGACCGGGACCCGAGTGATATAGAGGGGACGTGTAATACAGGGAGGAGGACCGGGACACGAGTGATATAGAGGGGACGTGTAGTACAGGGAGGAGGACTGGGACACGAGAAGCTACTGGGGCCACAACACATTTTCATATTTCAGGAAGATCAAAGATGGTCCCATTTTCCTTACTCCATTAACTCGTTGGGAGGTTTGCGCTCTAATATCAGACACTGCTAGGACACAGTAAATGACAGTGCTGAAAAGGCGTAATGTCTTGTGGTATATCGGCAAACCTTTTGAGCTATCATCTTAGCTACGACATCCCGAGCATGTACGTCAATAGTACATATGGTCATGATTTTCTGTCTGTCACCCTTGGAGAGCTGACCGATGAGCATGGTGATGAGGGTATTCAGCTGGGTCACTTGCTTCTTGTAATATTCCTTCATTGCATTCTCATATCCTTCTTCCAGTCTGGCAAAGGCAATTCCAACTTCCGTGGTCCACCAGATCTGGGTACAGGTCAGTGCCACCTTAGAGAAGGGAGTTATTTCATCATCTATTGCATAATAGCCCTGACACCGTGTGTTGTATTTAACAGCATGCTCTCAGCAAAGCTGTGGGGTTGTGAAAAATCAAGCAGCTGCATCATAAAATGGAAGTATTTCTCAAAGTGGTAATAACAACAGACACTGCAACAGAGAGCTGCATTGAACTCACACCCTGGGACACCAACATCAGAGACAAGGCCAAATTCGGCAGCTATTCATCAGTACATCAGTGTCTTTTACATGCCACAGGGTAGCAGGGGAGGGGCTGGTAGAAAAAGCAATTCACAAAAGGGGATGAGAACCTCCAAGATAAAGGAGGGGAGGGGTTGCTTTATTTCATTTCCTCCTGTAGGTTTTTTTTCCTGCTGCACTCCTCACTCAGCCGCTAGGCAGGTAAAGTACTCACTCCCTCTGGCATGGGACTATCCCCTTCCAAGGTAATGAGCTCTAACACCTGTCAGAGTTTAAGTCCATGTAATCCTGCCTCAGCACGGGAGGATGGACTAGAGGACCCATAATAAGCCCTACATTTTTATGATTCCATATATGCAGCACTGACACTTCTGCATGCTGGTCTCATTATACAGCACCCTGTCATTAAACACACAGATACTGTACCCGCACTGAGCTCACAGAACCAAACCACTGGACTCTGCCTGAAACCCCAGCTCAGGAGTCTCCTATGACCAATGGAAAGCATGTCCTTGGGGCAGGTGGCACATCTGAAGTCCAGGAGCATTAGCCAGACAGAGCTTCCCCACCCACCCCGGGGCCTGGCTAGAGGCCCTGTACTTGCATAGTGACCCAAGAGGCTAAACTGAGAGCTGCTTTCTCTACCGGGCCAGTCAAAGAGGAGACAAATGTGATGTAATCAAATACCTGGGCAGGGTAGTCAAAGAGCCACTGTTCTCTTGGTTTCTCTTCATAAGCAGTCACTCCTTCTGTCATCTCATGTCTCACGGTAGCCCTCATGCTGTCCAGCACATGATTCAGCCAAATTTCAACCTAGCAAAGGTATTAAAACACAGTGACATGTCTGGTCCACTGAGGAACTTTGTGCAATAGGTAAATATATGGACTGTATTAATGTCCTTTAACTGAATATTAAACACCCCCCATTGGTCCTAGGCCCAGGGCTATTGAGCTGAGACTTGTGTCTTAGCCTTCGCATGTGTTCACAGGATTCTAGCTGGCATTAAATCAACACTTGTAACGCAAAAGTGACTTTGCTAGATCTCCAACTGCAGCAGCACTATTCGGAACTCCACTGGTGGGTAATTTGCTTCAATATCTTCCATCCCCAAGGCCATGAGGAGAATCACACATGTGACTTGGGCACAATCTGCCAGCACTCACACAAGGACAGTGCTGGGCATGGGGTGGAATTCTCGCTGTGATGAATGTATCACAGCAGAAGCTCTCTCCCCAGGCTGGCTCTCTGGGAATTCAGTGTATATTGAGATACAAAGTATCATTCTGTGCTGAACTCTAAGACCAAAATTAGAGCTAGTCAACAGGTTTCAAATGAAAAAAAAAAAATCACAGTTAACAAACGGCTTTAATGGAAATGCCTGTGGATTTTTTCCCCCAAATTGTGTCTTTTTTCCCAACAAACACCCCTGCGCTCCCCCCCCCCGCAAAAACCCTTTGGTTTTCAGCTTACATTTTGCCAGGTTTAGTTTTACTTGACCCTTCAGTGCTTGACAGAGAACAAGAGGAGAAAAACCACCATTGTCACTATCATGGGCAGACAGGACTCAAACGACACAAAGGGGGGTGACCTGTGCAGTAGGGAGGTGCCATTTTTATACAGCTCCTTTTCTGACCATTACCACTCTTTAATGATAGCTCTGCTGGCAGCCTGGGTCAGACAGGCCATCTCATCGTTTCCTTGTACTCCTGTCTGTCTGGCTCCATCGTTGTCTCTTGTCTGATGCATAAATTGTAAGGTTTCTGGGGCAGGGACCAATGTTGTGTTCTGCGCCTGTATAGCACCAGTGCAGTGTGGCCCTGGGCCACGACTGGGGATTCCTAGGCACTACAACAACTAACAGGGATAAAAGCACCAGCCACAATCTAATTCTGATGATAGGAAATGAAGCAGCTTCATCTCACCTGCCCACTACAGTCACAGGGCTCACTGAAGCTGACATATTCCTCCTCTTTACTGTACATCCCCAGGCCAGTTTTCGTCGGCTTTTGCTCAGAGTCCAGCTGGAATTTCATCTTGGCCATGTTGTCAAACAGTTTAGCGAGATGGCGCTGCACCTGCACAGGGAATGGTAGTAGAGAGATCATTCAGGTGGGAGGATCTGTGTGTGCTCATCAGCAGGGCAGCTCCCTCATCAGTCAGGCTCCCAAAAGTTCACTCTCCTCTCATCCCACTTTGGCCAGACCTATCATATGATGGGCTGGTCACATCCTTCTGACACAGCAGGACTAACTCTGTAGCTCTAGAACAGACACAAGCACAATCTACTTCTTCTTCTTCACTAAGAAAACAGAAATACCTTTCAATGGCTATACTCTAGTAATAATGATACATTTTATTATTTATGTTGCAGTTACCTGATAGGGTACCTTTTGTACAACACAAACAGACCCACACCCCTACGTACACACACGGGCAGACACACACACATACACACACACACACACACACACGCACATACAAAGCAAACATTCAGAACATTAAGTGATCAGTCGCAGGTCAGCCTCCCAATGTACAATGATGGTAGAGCGATGGTGAGGAACCTATGTAGTCCTACACTCAGGAGTGCTCTAGGTTTTTACTGAGCATTGCTGGGAAAGTATTGAGAACCCAGCTGTCTCAGCCTGTGAATCAAAAGAGTTGTTACTGGAAGTCAGTTTTGTGCTGCTGAAAGGTGCTCAGCCTTGGAGACTGAAGGCCTCTGCTCGTCCCCAGCAAAGGAACACTATGAAGAGCAGCAGTGCAAGCTTACCACGCTATAACCCACCACGATGCCTCCACCTTGCCCTAGAAGGATCACCTCTATGAGTGAAAGACCAAATCAGACTCATGACCTGTTCAAAGCTTGTTCAACTCAGGGGCTCAAAAGGAGCACTTAGTTAGAATTGCTTGGGAGGGTTTTTTCAACATGAACAGCTTTCTGCTGGAAGATGACCAGACCACCAGAGCTTTTTCCAGCCTTCAGACAATACAAATTTTAGTCACTGACCAACTTGGGTTACAAGCAAACTAATACCAGAAGTAAAGGCTCAGTAACCTCCCCCACAAGACATGTGTTCTCAACCTGGGGTCATGAACTGATATCCGGCTGGTCACTCAGACCTGCCCTCCCCCAATTGCTACAGGAGAGGGGCTCTCTGCTAAATTGCAGTAAGATGAGAACCCACATCCTAAGGCACCCAGTCCTCTGCTACAAGCACTGACTGTCTAGAAAACCATATAAAACAAATGAATGTCTCCAGTCTATCACAAGTCACTGACTCAGAAAGAGAAAGGATTAAAAACTTTTCAAGCAGCATTGCAGAGATAGACCTTTATTATTAATATTTTTTGCTGTTTGGTTCCACTTACATTCATACTGGACCCAATCCTGGAAGGTAATGGGCTGCAAGTGGCAATTGGCACTTAGCACATGGCAGGATTGGCCCCTTGGCTTTCATGATCTTAAGAAAAGGTTTCTGTGATTTATTTAATGTGCAGCACTTTCCTCTTAGCGAATCATCCAATCAGATTCCTACGCCTAGCCAGTTTAGACAGACTCTCTATAGAACATTCTGACACTCAGTTCAACGCCAACAGAAAAACCTTGGATATACCTGAATCTTTACAAGTTCAATGCCAGATCTGCTATGATAATATTGTTGTGCATTTAATCCTCTGTTAGGAATGATCAATCAGGCTCAGAGACTACAATGGAAAGGTCAAGAGTTTATCCATATTCGATCCTCCTTGATATTTACTTGATTTTATTGTAAACAGTTTTAAACCGGTATAACAGACAATGCTCACAGAATTCCTTTATACACCACTGGGCATTTCAAGGTGGTATTTTTTCTGTGTGTCTCCTGTTTTTTTCCCCCCTGTGTTTGTGGTATTGATCAAATGCACAACTGTGAGGTTTCAAGGGTTGAAAAAACCAAGGACCACAGAGAAACTATAAGAAATATTATATGTTAGCAGAAAATAATGGCATTTCTATATATGCACTGAGCCCTGACTAACCTGAACTTCATATAATCCTATATCTCCTTATCTGAAAGGTTTCTTAATTGGAAGAGATTCGCCACTAGCTAACAAAAAAATAGAAATGCTAATTGATTCTGGACTGAGTAAAGCTCAGCATTCACTATGAAAACGTCTGTTAATTTTACAAACCAATTTCAAGATGAATCAGAACATGGCAGCACAGCCCTGTTATTCAATTGCTAAAGAAAATGGGTTTAGCTGGAGCTTCCCAATTGACGGGAGGTATGTCTACGCTGGAACAAGATGGTTACGTTTCCGCTCATATAGATGTACACAGGCTAGCTCTGACAGAGCTAGCACACTAACAATAGCAACGCAGTTGCAGAGGCACAGGAGGGTCTAGCCACTTGAGTATGATTCCCATCCAAGACACTAGATTCATTCTCAGCCACTACCCCGTCCTGCCACCCGCACCACCATGGCTACCCAGCTAGTTTTACAGTGCTGGTGCAATCAGAGCTAGCACGTGTACACCTACATGAGCTGGAAATGACAACTCCAGCTTCAGTGTAGACATACACTGGGTGCACACAGCTATCCCACCAATATCCCGCTGTGCCTGCCAGGCGCTCTGACTTAGCTGTGTCATGGTATAGACATCCAGGTATTACAATGATGACAAACTCCTAGTAATAATCAACCTCACCTACATTGGTGGTATATTCACTAACGAAAAACAGAGCTAAGGTGAAGCTGAGATTTTTCTACAGAACTTCTTACTATACACTTCCAGAACATGGGGATTCCAAAGCACAGACTGTAACAATGCCTCCCATACAACTCTTCCCCGCCGGGGACAGGAAAAGGAAACAAAACCTAGGAACGCCAGGAAATGCAGTTAAGGGAATTTCTTTAAACAGAAATATTGTTTCAACTTTATGTATAGTGCAGTTCCTTCCCACCCCATCCCATAGTCCAGTCAATCATGTGGATGTTATTCCTTGTAGCAGTACCTTTAGAATGACTTGATTGCATTGGCGAGTCCCTAGAACTACTGCTTCTGGAAGAGGCATTTCTGACTTAGAACCTCCAGAACTGATGTCCCTGACAGTGACACATCCATTCTATTAACCTAGGTCTGCATACACAAGAACTGTAACTCACTAGAGCTTGATCTGCATTTGCTTTAGCTAGGGTCATCATTTGATTGAACCCCTGGATGGCCCATATTTTACAGTTCATACTGTTCTCCATTGTGTGTAATGGGTCTTCTGTGGCTGTCTGCAAGGGAGAAACACCTGCTGCATGTGCACTGCTTTCTATTCAGTGTTGTCATTCATGGAGCAGAGATTATTGGGAGTCTTGTTCAAACTGAAATATGCCACAGAGAACACTCTTGCTCTAGAATCTGCCAACCACTGTCAGCCATATCCCCTCATACATACACATCCATTTACAAGCTTGGCCTTTCAAATACAGGTTTTGTTTCATTTTCAACCACAACCACCACAACCCCGGCACCTTTTTCTCACTATCAGCTCCATCCAGAAGCATAATTGGCCAAACCGCCCCAGTGCATCCTTGTCAGCATGAAAAACCCTTCTCAAGAGCTGCTGCTTAATGCTAACCCACACTGAGAAAATACATTCTCCATGGAAGGTCAAATGAGTTCAAATGGGAACGCTGCTTGTGTTGCAAGCCTGCTTCTCTGAAGAGAGCATCCTGCCAAGTTTCTCAGTCCAGGCTCCCAGCTCCTCAGAGCCCAGCTGTTGGGAATCCCCTAAGTATTCACTTTTTTGTTATCCTTGCAGGCAGTGGGGGTAGAGTGCAGGCCAGGCCTCCCATTGAACATGGCATGCCAACATGTCTTGAGTATACTGTTGGCTTCCATTCATTCCTGCCAGCCGTTTGACTGTGCAAAGGCAGGGCTCCCAGAAAGAAAAGTCAAGACTGAGGCAACAATGTGAGGAGGGGCCTGCCATATCTGCACCAGCAGCTAGTCCAGAAAGGTGTAAAAGAACAGCGCAACCTTGCTGGATGGGTTTCCTGGCCCAGGTACCTCTTAACTGTTGATCCTACAAACAGTGCTTAATGTGTAGTGAAAGAGGTGCCAGGGCTCAAGCAATTTTTTTTTTTTTACAACCATAACTGATGCAGCCAGCCCAGAGGTGCCAGAAGTATGAACTGCCAAGCCTAAAGGTGCCCTGGCACAAATTAAGCACTGCTTGTGAATCCCTGGAGCAGGTCTAACTGGAAATATTGATTGTACTTACAAAGTAAGCTCTTCAGAGCTGGGACCATCCTGTACTCCATGTGTGCGCAGTGCCCAGCACAATGGCACTAGTACAGCACAAAACAAGGAATGATAATGACAGCATCAGCTGTCTGGGGCACCTTTGGTGGGGACTGGGGAAAGATCAGGTCCTCCTGTGCCCTGCAGTCACTGTGCTGATGCTTCTCTGGAGTCGAGACGCATTTGGCCTCAGAGGAGCTCTCCAGATAACTTGAGCCATCATCAGCCTGCCCCTTCCCTCTTGGCACCTCCTGCCTTGGTCCTGTCTCCTGTGTGGAAACTCCAGCCCATCCGGAGCCAGAGATCATTGCCATCAACCTCAGATGACAAGGACATTGAGGAGCCATCAATTAGCAGGGGCCTTGATTTCCACTGGATGGCGGGAGCCCTGCCTGACACAGGCATTGCTATCACTGAGCTCCGTGCTCAGAGATCAAGGCTGATCAGATTTAGATTTGAGGATTTCCCCTTTGAAGCACTCTGAGTAGGGCAGCAAGGGTGGCACATAGTGTGGTGTCTCTGGGGGCCTAAATTGTCCCTTCTCCTCTACAGGATCAAACAACGCAAGAGCAACAAGACTGCCATCAGTCTCACACTAAGGCGCCCAAACCCAGGGTGAGAATTCTGCAAGATGGAGCCTTCTGAAATAATTAGTTATTTTAGGTGCCTCAATTTTTGGGTGCTCAACTTGAGACTCTTTCGGGGGCAGGTGCTTGGCATTTTCTGAAAATGGCCCAAAACTGAGCCATCCAAATTCACCAGTCATTGTTGCAAGCTTTTGCTGAGATCTTTAGAGAAAAATATGTTCCTTCAAACCTCAGAGCCTCCGAGCACAAAGTCCGTCCCTCGTACAGTGTCAAAAACATACACTAATCAGACTAAAAGGAGCTTTATTAGAACAATCAGTAATGTTTCCCAACACTTACAGATGAGAATATGATGTACATACTGCCATCTAGTGGAAAGTTATATACTAATAACTCTATCGAAATTAAAAACGAGTCATCCTTGTGGCACCTTAGAGACTAACAAATTTATTTGGGCATAAGCTTTCATGGAATATAACCCACTTAATCAGATGCTGTATAAATATACAGCACATGAAAAGATGTGGCCCATTCTCAACAGTTAACAAGAAGGGGTGAATATCAACAAAGTGAAAATTATTTTTTGTAGTGACCCAGCCACTCCCAGTCTTTATTCAGGCCTAATTTGATGACTAGTGGTGTTCTGCCAGCAAGAAGGGTACCCAGAAGTCACCTACTACAGGACAGGTCCAACAAAGAAAGTAACAGAACACTACTAGTCATCACCTACAGCCCCCAACTAAAACCTCTCCAGCGCATCATCAATGATCTACAACCTATCCTGGAGGACAATCCCTCACTCTCACAGACCTTGGGAGACAGGCCAGTCCTCGCTTACAGACAGCCCCTAACCTGAAGTAAATACTCACCAGCAACTACACACCACACAACAGAAACACTAACCCAGGAACCAATCCCTGCAACAAACCCCATTGCCAACTCTGTCCGCATATCATTCTAACGACACCATCAGAGGACCCAAACACATCAGCCACACCATCAAGGGCTCATTCACCTGCAGATCTACCAATTTGATATATGCCATCATGTGCCAGCAATGCCCCTCTGCCATGTACATTGGCCAGACCAGACAGTCTCTACGCAAAAGAATAAATGGACACAAATCAGACATCAAGAATTGTGACATTCAAAAACCAGTAGGAGAGCACTTCAATCTCCCTGGACACTCAATAACAGACTTTAAAGTCGCCATTCTTCAACAAAAAACTTCAAAAACAGACTTCAACGAGAAACTACAGAACTGAAATCAATTTGCAAACTTGACACCATCAAACTAGGCCTGAATAAAGACTGGGAGTGGCTGGATCACTATAAGAATAATTTTGCCTCTGTTGACACTCACACCTTCTTGTTAACTGTTGAGAATGGGCCACATCCACCCTAATTGAATTGGCTTCAGCACTGACCCCCCACTTGGTAAGGCAACTCCCATCTTTTCATGTGCAGTATATTTATACATGCTTACTGTATTTTCCAATCCATGCATCTGAAGAAGTGGGTTTTATCCCACGAAAGCTTATGCCCAAATAAATTTGTTAGTCTCTAAGGTGCCACAAGGACTCTTTGTTGTTTTTACTGATACAGACTAATACAGCTACCACTCTGAAATCTACAGAAATTATTGTTCATGGTACTACTGGTGAGGAACAGAAAAACATTACTTTCTAGAACAAGCTACAGGCATGTTCTGGGTTTGTCAGTCTATCCGCCACTCCACTGTTCAAAGGCAAAGGCAGTAATGTGTGAGACTTACTAGCTGCGGGTTGGTGCCATTGGAAAGAATGTCCAGTAAATCCGCAGAAGAAATGAAGTAAAATCTGGGAAAGGCCAACCTCTTGGTGTCCAAGTATTCAGCCAAGGCCTTCTCACACAGAGCCAATCTGGGGCAACAAAGCAGAGATACGAATTCCAGAATCAACAGACACATATTCTCCTTAGCACCTAATATTGCAGTTCACGTTCAGAAGCAAAGTTTTGACCCCAAAAAGTAAGGCGTGACAGAGGCCTTGTCTACACCTAAAATTTACGTTGCCCTAGCTACATCACTCAGGGCTGAGAAAAATTTTGCACACTTAGTGCCATCGTTAGGACAACCTAACCCCCAGGATAGACCTTGGTCAAGGAAAGATTCTTCCGTTGACCTAGCTACCACCTCTAGGACAAGTGGATTATCTATGTCGACGGAAAAACCCCTTCTGTCGATGCACGAAGCGTCTCACTATCACGGTACAACAGGAGTGCTGTAGCTGTGCCACTGTGCATAGACATGGCTACAGACTCCAGGCACTTCACTAGGGACATATCCAGTGTTATTGATTTTATGTGGAAGGTGCCCAGATACTATGGTGATGGGCAGAAGTATAAAGCCCTCAGGAGATAAGCTGAGAAGACACCTGCAGTCAGACCCAGCCTTTTGTAACTACTCACAACTCCCACAACCATGTTCATGTTGGGATGAATTTTCTCAAGCTTGGTCTGACCTAAATCTGTTCAGCTGTTTGAGTTTATGAGATCCCAAACTTCCAATTTAAATCTTGTGACTTTTTTGCACTCAAAACTAAAAATGGTTAAAATTATAAATTTCACAGACAGCACTTAACTACTCCTCAGTGAGGAATATGGGCCTGGTACAACTGAGAGGTTTGTTTTAAATTAACAATGTTATTAGTAGTGGAATATTACTGACCAAAACAACCTTCACAGTGAGTTTTTAATGTGTACTTCCCAGTCAAATTAGCAAACATAGTAACTGAAAAACTAAACACTTTATTTATCTGCCTCTGTGCAACAGGGCATTCCTCAAAGTACCTAGCAGTGTCATGTGGCAAGGCTATCTCTGCAGAACTGAGGGGCTGAATTTAAACACACCATAGTTAAAGGTCTCAAAAGAACATTGACGCAGCTATGCTGCAAATGGTTTGTATTTTTTAAGACTTTTTACACTGCTCTATATAGACACAATCTACATGTGAGGTGGGTGAGCTCATGTTGCACTGAGCACCTTATGTTTTGAGTGTCTGGACTTCTGTATACAAAACTTCTCAGCCTGAACATTGCGATAACAGGTGTCGGGTTACAGATTAGTGGATCACAAACACAAAGTCTAAATAAAGTTTAGTGTTGTTGTGACTGGCTGAACAAAGACGGCCACCACCGCCCAGTAGAGAGATCTGAGAACACAGTAAGTAAACTTATCGCAGCTAATTGCAGTGTCCCTCAAAGTACCCAAAGTGTCACTCACCTGCTCTGAATATCCTCCAGTTGTTCATAAAGACCTGGCTTGTTAGTAGCCTCAACAACATTCGGTGTTTTCTCCGCATCATAGGCCAGTTCTTTAAAATCAACATCAATTCCTTCAAAGCGCTTGGAGTCCTACAAATAGCAAGAGAGAAGCTACAGCCACCCAGTCAAACACTCATTTCTTTACTGAAAAGACTCTATCATCTGGCTACAGCCCCACCCCAGCAGCCAGGGCAGGTGATGGGTAAGAGGAATCCCACAGACAGGCCTTGGCACCATTTCATAGAGGCTCCTCCATCCCAATGACTGGAGCAGGCACCATGACCCATTACATTCCCCCCACCCCACCTTGGAAGGGTGCAGATGGAAGGATCCAGTTAATGGCTGATCCCCAGTATGGCCCATTTCCTGTGCAAGGGGTTCCTGAGGACCTGACCTCCCCTCAAGTAGACCCTGGAATCCATCCATGTTTCCCTGGCCACAGAGGCAGGATTTGCCTATTCTGCATAGTTAGTGCCATGCACCATGATAGACAACAGACCTCATGAGACTTTGCTTCCAGCCCAGGATAGTCATTTCTCAGCCTCTGCTGAAGAGTGAAGAGATCTAGACCCCCATGATCACTCCCACTTCGCTTACAGAGAAGTTCTCCCATTAGCAAGGCCCATGTGCTTCTAGTGCACTTCAGCGAAGAATAAATAAAGCCACATTCAAAATCCTGGCTTTACTGAAGTCAACACAACCACCCCTGGACTTCAAAAGGGGCAGGATTCCATCCCAACCACTCAATGAAATGTTCAGAGCTTTCTTTGTAAACAAAACCAAAAGCATTTATTTGCCTTTAATGCTGGTGAAAAGAGCCTGAACGGATGTTGTCTGCACAGAGCAAGTACAGCAAGCCCCATACAGACATCCCACCCTGGCCAATGTGCTCTCACTCTCGATTGTGGTTTCAACCCCCCATTTCTCTTGGTAGCTGGTGTAAGTCAGAGCAATGCTCAGGGCTGCTCAAGCTTATAACAGGGGACTGGCCCTGCACACAGAAACCAGTCTAGCAGAGTGCAAAGGTGAACTTTACATCCTGACACATTGGCACACACAGAGCCGAGCTCTAGATTTTCTACACTGGGGGCGTGCAGTTCAGCTGGAACCTGGGGTGGATCCTGGATATTTCCCCATATACCTGCATTTACGCGAATCAATAATAGGAAAGGAAACCAATAGTAGTTTGGATTTTCCTCTACAGGCCACCAAAGGAGAGTGAAATCCTGATATAATGAATTTGTTCTGCTTTTCAGAGAAGAGCACTGGAATGGCTGGACCAGCTCTCTGTTAAACACTATTTTACAGGGATACGGTCAGGGCTGGTTGGCCCACACTTTGCAGATATAAAGTCCACGCAATGATCTGTATTTCCTCTGCCAGCACAACCAGGCCAATGTGTTTCCTACAATAAGCAATGCCAGCAGCCCTACACTCACATGCATCCCTACAATAACACTGTTTGTGCTGCGTACAGGGGAGAGGGGAGATCAGTGAGGGCTTTCAGCCTCCTGGGACAACCCAAGAAAGAGACAAAGCACAACCTCCTTTATCCAAATGTCCTGGGGATGCTGAATAAGCCCAGGCAACTAAGGGAATTTCCAGTGTGACAAGTAGCCATCAAAGGATTCGTTGCATTTCAGACAGCTTTGGTTGGGATAATGGAGGTTGTCCTGCATTCCTTTCTGACTAAGGAGAACATGACTTCTGTCGTTCTGCTGTGTACCTCGGGAAGCTGCGCCCGGATATCTTCTGAGCCAATGAATATGCTCTCCAAGTGAGTCCATGTCCGCTGCACTTCAAACCAGATAGAAATGATTGAGTCTGCTGTGGACAGCTTCTTTTGCCATCCGGATACTTCCTCTAAGAAGAAGGCAATATACTTGGATGTCATCAGAGTCTGCAGCTGCACCTGGTTGTCTTCTAAAGTTTCAATGAGCTCCTCGTCAGATTTCAGCAGGGGGATGTTTGTCCGGGGATGCAGTTCATACTGGAATTCCATGCTGCTCCAAGTGCTTTTTAGCTCTTTCAACACTTTCTCCATGCTCATTTCCTTAACTGCTTTATCCACTATGCCCCGAACCTCGTCCTCAAAGTTATGCAGGTTGAGTGTCAGGAGGTCAGCCAGTGTGGTGTCTGCATCCATGGTGAATGTCACACCTGTTGCCTGCATCAACTGGTTCCAGTGCCTTTCCCTGATGGCGGGATTCTGAAGCTCCGCCACAGCCCTCAGAGATGTCAGGATGTTCTTCACCCTGTTGTCCAGCCCAGCGAATGCGTCCCACACCCTCATTTCTTTATCCAGGTTCCGAATATCCTTTGCAAACTTTTTGCATTCAAGGTCCATGTTTTCCACATTAATATCCTTCCATTTCGTGGTCTGCCAGTCATTCATGCTAGATGTCACCACAGAGATCATATCCCAGAGTTCCTTGAGAAGACAAATTTCCTTCCTGCATTGCTTTAGCTGTTTATAATCTGGAACATTGACTTCAAACAAACCAGCTGATTCATAAAGTGAGGCCATAGTTGATTCCATTTGTTTTATCTCAATGTGGTTTGCATCCAGCATTAGGTAAGGATTTTCAGTGTCAAACCTATAAAGCAATTTTCATTCTTCATAAGTAAGATTATAAAGACTTCAAATAAAATATAATGCAAAGCGGCTTGTACAAGAGACACAGTCAATACAACACAGCTCTAGTATGCTCTAATGATTATTCCACATTGCAGAACTGATGCTATTTTAAAGTCCCATTTGTACCCTCATTCTTTTCTTCAGAGCATAGTCATCTTTCTGCCTGTAGTCTCTGCTAAAATGGAGTTACATGTTAAATAATGGCTAAATGGGAGGTAAAATTGTCAGAAACACTGATACTTTTAAAAAGGAAACAAAAAAACATTTTTCCTCTTTGTGCCCCAGATTCACACGCTCGCTGTCAGCCCGAGGTACGAGCTAATGGCAAGACAACTCAAAAAGCTAAGTGGCTCACCCACTCAAGGGCCATTACAGCCGATCTAGTCAGTGCAGCTGATTCTACCCCAACCTCCAGAGAGTGACATTTACAGAAGCTTGCAAGGGAGCCCAGTTCAGTGGGGTAAAGTTATTCCTCTCTCATGTGGGCAGGGGGGATTTTATGAATGTATTTTATCATACTGCTACATGAGTGCAAAGTAGTGCACTTTAAAGGAGAGTCACTTTCACTGAGGAGGGAGAACACAACTCAAAGGGAAATCTCTTTCATTCATTTACACAAGGTTTCTAAGAGCATTTCCATTCATAAGCCTTTGTGTTTCTGGCCAAGTAGGCCTCTGGATATAAAAACTGTAAACTATTGGAAGAATGTTCTTTATTCAGTGTTCAGTGCAGGAACCATCAGGAAAAGGTTAAAACAATGCTTGGACCTGGAGCCTGGGAAAGCCTCACTCCAGGTTCAAAGCTGCTCTGCTGGAGACAGGGAGCTGGTCTACGCTACAAACTTATGCAAGTGGCTAGGGGTGTGATAAATCATCCCATCCCCCTAGCTGACACAGCTATACCAGCAAAAAAAACCCAACCATGTAGATGCAGCTGTGCTGACTGAAGAGTGCTTCTGCCAATGTCACTCGTGTCATTCAGGGAGGTGTTGTTCCTACACCAGCACAACTCCTCCTTCTGTTGACATATGCTGCATTTACACTAGGGGCTATCCTGGCATAGTCTGGGGGCATAGAAGCACTTACAGCAGTCTCTCTAGGTCCCAGCACTGCCACCATCCTGGCTGTGGGGGTACTGTGTATCCCACAACAAATAACAGCAATATACTATTAGTAAGGGGCCCTTGAACTACCCAGACAACCACTGGAAAAGTAATCTGGCAAAACACAAAATGTCCAGTAAGTTCTTGGAATGTATCAAGGACGACTTCTTGTTTCAGATGGTGGAGGATGCAACCAGGGGGGCAGATGTTTTAGACTTGATTTTGACCAACAGGAATGTATTGGTTGTGAATCTTAAGGTGAAAGGGAACTTGGTAGAAAGCAATCATAAAATTCAGAGAACTGGTAGGTAAGGTCCCATAGGAAGAAAATCTAAGGGAAAAAGGAGTTCAGGAGAGCTGGCAGTTTCTCAGAGAGACATTATTAAAGGCACAACAGCAAACTATGCTGATGCAAAGGAAAGAGATGACGAATAGTAGGGGGTTAACATGGCTCCATCAGGAACTCTTTAATGATCTGAAAATCAAAATGGAATCCTACCAAAAGAGGAAGCATGGAGAAATTGCTAATGGTGAGTACAAAAGAAGAGCGCAAGATTATAAGGATAAATCAGAAAGGCAACGCCACAAAATGAGGTACACCTAACAAGGGATATAAGAGGCACTAAGAAGAGGCTCTATAAGTACACTAAGAGCAAGAGAAAAATGAAGAGCAACCTCATACTCTGGGTGTCCTTAAACCTCTGACTGCCAGAAGCTGGGAATGGATGACAGGATGGACCACTCGATAAATTGCCCTGTTCTGTTCATTCCCTCTGAAACATCTGACACCGGCCACTGTCGGAAGACAGGATACTGGGCTAGCTGGACCATTGGTCTGACCCAGTATGGCTGTTCATATAACCTTAATAAAAGTGTAGGTACTCTATTTAGTGGGGAAACAGAGCTAATAATAGATAACACTAAGAAGGCTGAGCTGTTTAACATCTATTTTGATTCAATCATCACTAGAAGGGTTAATTGTTTGACCAGATGCTTAACACAATTAATATTAACAACAAGACAGGGAAGAACACAAGGCAGAACAGGGATAGAAGAGGTTAAAGATATTTAGATGAGTTAGATTTATTCAAGTCAGGAGGGCCTGATGAAAATCACTTTAGGATTTTTAAGGAACTAGCCAAAATCATTTTGTAACCATGAGCAATTATCTTTGAGAACTCATGGAGGATTGATGAAGTCACAGAGAACTGGAGAAAGGCAAACATAGTACCTGTCTTTAAAAAAGGAGAACAACAAGGACCCAGGAAATTATAGACTAATCAACCTGACTTCAATGCCTGGAAAGATACTGGAACACATTATTAAACAATCAGTTTATAAACACCTAGAGGATAATAGGGTAAGTAAAAGCCAACATGGATTTTTCAAGAACAAATCATGCCAGACCAACCTAATTTCCTTCTTTGACAGGGTTACTGGCCTAGTGGGTAGGGAAAAAGCTATAATTGTGACATATCTTGATTTTAGTAAGGTTTTTGATACAGTCCCACATAACATTCTCATAAGAAAACTAGAGAAATATGGTCTAAATTAAGTATACAAGTAGTTGAAAAAACATATTCAAAGAGTATTTATCAATGGTTCACTGTCAGACTGGGAAGACATAGCTATTGGGGTCCCACAGGGGTATGTCCTGAGTCACTTACTATTCAATATTTTCATTAATGACTTGGCTAATGGAATGGAGAGTACATTTAGAAAATGTGTGGATGACACTAAGCTGGGAGGGATTGCAAGCACTTTGGAGGGCAGGATGAGATTTCAAAATGACTTTGATAAATTAGAGATGTGTTCTGAAATCAACAAGATTAAATTCAATAAAGAAAAGAACAAAGTACTATGCCTAGGAAGGAAAAATCAAACTCACAACTTCAAAATGGGGAACAACTCGCTATGTGTTCGTATTGCTGAAAAAGATCTGGGGTTACCGCAGATCACACATTGAATGAGAACCAATAATGGGATGCAGTTGCAAAAAGGATAATATTGTAACCAAAAGCACTCCTGTCTTCAACCCCACACATTATTGTAATAATCTTTGTGGAAAATGTGCCTTGTGAGGTATCATTTTAAAACTAACAACACATTGATCATTGATATTCATGTGTAACCTATATATTAAATGTGTGTTATGAGTAATGAACTAAAGCTGAAATTATGACTACAAGGGGTTACCAGACAGGTCTGGGGAGAGGATAAACCTGTTCCTCAAAGACATAGGACAAGCTGACGCCTCTAGCCAGGTGTCATCAAAGCTGATTGGCCATCACCTGTCAAGTGGCCGTTCTTTGGCAGGAGGGGGCAGGAACAGATTGATGTGCATTTTAGCAACAACATGGAACGTCCTTCACCACAAGACTCCATCTCTCCGTCGGAAGGAACTTTATCTAGGGGTAACCCTCAGGAACATGCATTTTGAAGGGTGAGTGGACTTTAAAAGTGAGGGACAAAAACACCCAAGGCTCTCTCTCCTTTACCTAAGACAACAAAGGGACCAGCCTTTTGACTTTTGGGGGGGATCCTGACTGAGAATTTGGTCAGCAATGTTGCCAGGATCCTGTGGTAAGGATTTGACCTCTAACCAAGACTAGCTGGTTACGTTTTAGCAACTAGAAAGTGTTTTAGCTTTATTTCTCTTGTACCCATTTCTACTTGTAATACCTTGTACTTATATGCATTTCAAATCTCTCTCTGTCATTAAATAAACTTGTTTTATTTTTTAATCAAAGCTAACCCAGTGCTGTGTTTAAACTGAACTGCTTGGTAACGCCATTTAAAATAGCAAACTGCTGAATATCAAACCCTTACAGGGGCAACAGACTTTTAATATCTGAACTGCCCAGAAGAGGGATGGACAGTGCAGAACACAGAAACATTTGGGACTGGGAGTGTGTTGGGGTCACCCTGCAAGTAGTAACTCAGGCTGGTGGCAGCCAGGGTGTGGCTGGTGTTGCTGACAGGCTGCTGGGGTCAGAGTTGCTGGACTAGGACTGTGGCTATACACAGACATTCAGGGTGTGACTTACATGCTGGTAGACTGTTTGTGAGCAGCCTAGGTTGGGAGCTACAACGGCAAAGCATTGTGAGGCACCCAAGGTTACAGGGCAGTGGTGATCCTGCCTGGTCTCGATTGCTCCTTAAAATGTGACAAGTGTATTAACCGGAGTGTCTTATGGGAGGTAAGTGTCCCGCTCTACTCAGCTCTGGTGAAGCCTCAGTGGAGAACTGTGTCCAGTTTAGGGCACCACACTTTAACAAAGATATTGACAAATCCAAGAGAGCACAAGGGAGAGCAATAAAAATAATAAAATATTTAGAAACCCTGATCCATGAGGAAAGGTTAAAAAACCGGGCATGTTTAGTCATGAGAAAAGAAGACTGAAGGGGGACATAACTGCCTTCACATATGTTAAGGGCTATTATAAAGAGGACAATGATGTTCTCTCTGTCCACTGAAGATAGGACAAGTAGTAATCAGCTGAATTTGTGCAGCAAGGAAGATTTAGGCTAGATATTAGGTAAAACGTTCCAACTCTAAGGATGGTTATATACTGGAATAGGTTACCAAGTGATACTGTAGTATCCCCATCACTAGAGGTTTTTTAAGAATAGGTGAGACAAACACCTGTCAGGGATGGTCTAGATATGCTGGGTCATAAGAACAGCCATACTGGGTCAGACCAATGGTCCATCTAGCCCAGTATCCTGTCTCCAACAGTGGTCAGTACCAGAGCTTCAGGGGGAGTGTACAGAACAGGGCAATTTTGAAGACACTCATCTCTGTCTTACCTTCCTGGCTTCTGGAAGTCTGAGGTTTAGGTTCGCTTCAAGCACAATGTTACAATCCTGACCATCTTGGCCAATAGCCATTGAAAGACCCATCCTCTGTGAACTTGTCAAAAATTCTTTTTTGAACCCAGTTATACTTTTGGCCTTCACATCCCATGGCAATGAGCTCCACAGGTTAATTGTATATCGTGTGAAAAAATATTTCCTCGTTTGTATTAAACTTGCTATCTATTAATTTCATTAGGTGACCCATTTTTCATATTACGGGAAAGGGTAAATAACACTTCTGTATCCACTTTTTCCATACCATTGTAACTATCGCTTAAATCGGCCTCTGTATCAGATGACTGGTGGATAGCCAATGTCACGCCAATTTTTTTTTAAAAGACTCCAGAGGCAATCCTGGCAATTACAGGCCTATAAGCCTAACTTCAATACCAGTCAAGTTGGTTGTAACTACAGTACAACTTTTGTAAAGGGAAATCATGTCTCACAATCTATTAGAATTCTTTGAGGGTGTCAACAAATATGTGAACAAGATAGATCTACTTGATACAATGTACTTGGACTTTCAGAAAGCCTTTGACAAAGTCCCTCACCAAAGGCTCTTAAGCAAAGTAAGGAGTCAGTCATGGGATAAGAGGGAAGGTCCTCTCATGGATCAGTAATTGGTTAAAAGATAGGAAACAAAGGGTAGGAATAAGTTGGCAGTTTTCACAGTGGAGAGAGGTAAATAACGGTGTCCCCCCAAGAATCTGTACTGGGACCGGTGCTGTTCAACATATTCATAAATGATCTGGAAAAAGGGATAAATAGTGAGGTGACAAAGTTTGCAGATGATACAAAATTACCCAAAATAGACTCATAGACTCATAGACTTTAAGGTCAGAAGGGACCATTATGATCATCTGGTCTGACCCCCTGCATGCCGCAGGCCACAAAACCGTCCCTACCCTTCCCTTGACTCTGCTGATGAAGTCCCCAAATCCTGTGTTTTAGTGACTTCAAATGGCAGAGAACCCTCCTGCTAGCGATCCCTGCCCCATGCTGCGGAGGAAGGCGAAAAATCTCCAGGGCCTCAGCCAATCTACCCTGGAGGAAAATTCCTTCCCGACCCCAAATATGGCGATCAGCAAGACCCCGAGCATGTAGGCAAGAGTCACCAGCCTGACCCTTGTTAGCCATTATATTATTTACCTTCCATTACTCTGTATTCCTCAGCTAATATGTTTTACCATTAGACCATTCCCTCCATAAACTTATCTAACTTAATCTTAAAACCAGACAGGTCCCTTGCCCCCACCGTTTCCCTCGGAAGGCCGTTCCAATATTTCACCCCTCTGACGGTCAGAAACCTTCGTCTAATTTCAAGCCTAAACTTCCCCACGGCCAGTTTATATCCATTCGTTCTCATGGCCACATTAGTACTAAGCTGGAATAATTCCTCTCCCTCCCTTGTATTTATCCCTCTGATATATTTAAAGAGAGCAATCATATCCCCACTCAGCCTTCGTTTTCTCAGACTAAACAACCCGAACTCCTCTAGTCTCTTTTCATACGACAGGTTTTCCATTCCTCTGATCATCCTAGTGGCCCTTCTCTGCACCTGTTCCAATTTGAGTTCATCATTTTTAAACATGGGAGACCAGAACTGCACACAGTACTCCAAATGAGGTCTCACCAGCGCCTTATACAACGGAAGCAGCACCTCCTTATCCCTACTAGATATCCCTCGCCTAATGCATCCCAAGACCGCATTGGCTTTTTTCACCGCCACGTCACATTGTCGACTCATAGTCATCCTCCGGTCTGCAAGAACCCCTAGGTCCTTCTCCTCTTCCGTTACTTCTAACCAATGCGTCCCCAGCTTGTAGCTAAAATTGTTGTTAGTCATCCCTAAATGCATCACCTTACACTTTTCACTATTAAATTTCATCCTATTTCTGATACTCCAATTCTCAAGCTCATTCAAGTCTCCCTGCAGAATATCCCTATCCTCCTCCGAATTGGCAACGCCTCCCACCTTCGTATCATCTGCAAACTTTATCAGTCCACTCCTGCAATCGGCTCCGAGGTCAGTTATAAATAGATTAAATAAAATGGGTCCCAAAACCGAACCTTGAGGAACTCCACTGGTAACCTCCCTCCAACCTGACAGTTCACCCTTCAATACGACCCACTGCATTCTCCCCATTAACCAATTCCTTATCCACCTCTGGATTTTCATATCGATCCCCATCTTTTCCAGTTTAACCAATAATTCCTTATGGGGTACAGTATCAAATGCTTTACTGAAATCCAGGTATATTAGGTCCACCGCATTTCCCTTATCTAGTAAGTCTGTTACTTTCTCGAAGAAGGAGATCAGATTTGTCTGGCACGATCTGCCCTTCATAAAACCATGTTGTAATTTATCACCCTTGCCATTAACCTCAAGGTCCTCAACTACTTTCTCTTTCAGAATTTTCTCCAGCACCTTGCATACTACAAATGTTAAGCTAACAGGCCTGTAGTTACCCGGATCACTTTTTTTCCCTTTCTTGAAAATAGGAACCACATTAGCTATTCTCCAGTCTAATGGAACCACCCCCGAGTTTACAGATTCATTAAATATTATCGCTAATGGGCCTGCTATTTCCCATGCCAATTCCTTCAATATTCTCGGATGAAGATCGTCCGGTCCTCCCGACTTAGCTGACTTTGAAGAACTGCAAAGGGATCTCACGAAACTAGGTGATGGGGCAAGAAAATGGGAGATGAAATTCAATGTTGATACAGTAAATGCAAAGTAATGCATATTGGAAAAAAATAATCCCAACAATACAAACAAAATGATGGGGTCTAAATTGGCTGTTGTCACTCAAGAAAAAGATCTTGGAGTCATCATGGATAGTTCTCTGAAAACATCTGTTCAATGTGCAGCAACAGTCAGAAAAGCTAACAAAATGTTAGGAACTATTAGGAAAGGGATATATAATAAGACAGAAAATATAATGCCACAATATAAATCCACAGTACTACCACACCTTGAATAGTGCATGCAGTTCTAGCTGCTCCATCTCAAAAAGATATATTAGAATTGGAGAAGGGCAACAAAAATGATTATGGGTATGGAACAGCTTCCATATATGGGGAGATTAAAAAGACTGGGACTGTTCAGCTTGGAAAACAGACTATTAACTAGAGTACTTGTGGCACCTTAGAGACTAACAAATTTATTAGAGCATAAGCTTTCGTGGACTATAGCCCACTTCTTCGGATGCATATAGAATGGAACATATACTGAGGAGATATATATACACACATACAGAGAGCATGAACAGGTGGGAGTTGTCTTACCAACTCTGAGAGGCCAATTAAGTAAGAGAAAAAAAACTTTTGAAGTGATAATCAAGCTAGCCTTGTAATCTATCTCCCCTTGTAAGTATTCTCACACTTCTTATCAACCTGTCTGTACTGGGCTAGCTTGATTATCACTTCAAAAGTTTTTTTTCTCTTACTTAATTGGCCTCTCAGAGTTGGTAAGACAACTCCCACCTGTTCATGCTCTCTGTATGTGTGTATATATATCTCCTCAATATATGTTCCATTCTATATGCATCCGAAGAAGTGGGCTGTAGTCCACGAAAGCTTATGCTCTAATAAATTTGTTAGTCTCTAAGGTGCCACAAGTACTCCTGTTCTTTTTGCGGATACAGACTAACACGGCTGCTACTCTGAAGACTATTAACTCTCTGCAGTCAGTGTTGGACTTAATTATCTTGAAGAATTTTGTATCATCTACAAACTTTGCACTTCACTGTTCACTCCCTTTTCCACATCATTTATGAATACGTTAAACAGCACAGGTCTCAATATAGATCCTTGGAGGGACCCCACTGTTTAACTCACTCCTTTCTGAAAACTGACCATTTATTCCTACCCTTTGTCTCCCATCTTTTAACCAGTTACTGATCCATGAGAGGACCTTCCCTCTTACCCCATGACAGTTTACCTTGCTTCAGAGCCTTTGGTGGTCCTGCCTCAGTGAAGGGAATGGACTAGATGACCTCTCAAGGTCCCTTTCAACTGTACATTTCTATGATTCTATGATACTCTGACATAGCATGACAATACTGTGTTGTGACATGTCAGCACAACATCAAAACCATTGTGATAAACAGGTTACGCTGGTGACACTGGCAACCCCAGGTATTTAACACTGATCATTTGCAAGTCTGTACCTAGAATGCTCTTCCATCCTGCAACTCTCTGATGGCAGCCCTGGACTCTGAGTCCTGGGGATGCATGAAATGGTTCTTTGTCCTGGGTTACTGTCTATGCACAATCCTGGAATCATGGGACTAAGAGAAGGGTTTGGCCATTTTAGGATGGTTATAGTTAGGCACATAAAAGACCCAATGCAAAAATTTCAAAAGTGCCTAAGTCACTTGAAATCCTAAGTCCCACTTTCAAAAGAGACTTAGGTACTCAAATACTTCTTACAACCTGGGCCTATCTCCCAGGAAAATCACTGGAAGTGAGGCACCCAAAGAGCTTTACAAATCTGGGCCTTAGACACTTTTGGTCACGCTTAAGCTCCCATGCACTTAAGCCACTTTTGAAAATGGGACTTAGGCACTTTTGAAAATTTTAACCCTACTCTCACTGAATCCACTCCCTACCCACTACAGCATAGAGACCCCAGAAAAATGCTATATCAGATATTATACCTGGCCTTCTGACCAATTGGGAAAGATAAGTGGATGTTAGACAATATGCCTAGCAGAGCACAAATGATCTAGTAAGCCCTTTTCTCCCTTATTTCTGTGGTGCTATAATTAGTCTGTACCTCAATGGTGCTTCTTTGCGAAATCTCTCTCTGAATTTCTGCTGTTCCACATCAAATGCTGCACAGTTCTTGCGAATAACTGTCACTTCATTTGCCTGCAAAGAAGCCACTTGCTGTTTCACAGTTATTGCCAGCTTCTTTATATTGTTCCATTTTTCTGGCAGCTCCTGCAAGCAAAAATTAAATGTTGGCCGACGGTATGTGCCACTTGACATAACATGTATCTGACTTGTTTATGGATAGTCCCATGCTGGAAAAATACCATATTTTCTCTCTTACACAATCAAGAGGTTTTTGCCATGATATAAAGCGCAAACACATGACTGGGGGTAAAACAGGGAATGAATTTTCAGCTTTGAAGATAAATGAAGATTTTTACACCTTAAGAAGGTGTAAACCCTCTTCCCTCCTGAAATGTCCTGCCACGTTTTCTACACACACCAGAATCCTGTGGAATGTGGACAGCCCAGACAGAAGTGACCTAAATCTTGCTCCTAGGGTACATGAAGGCAGATGTACAAAAAAATCTTGCTCCTAGGGTACAAAAAACCTGATCCTGATTCAAAGTCCAGCTGGCTCTTGTGCATCCCCTGGGAGTGGATGGAAGAAGGAAGATGGGCTCAACAGGTAAGCTGACCGTTTCAACTTAGTTAAAAATGAAGACTGGATGGTTCTATAATAGATGCTGTCCCGTCCGCTCTTAGAACGGAAGAGGGGAAGGTGGTTATAGTCAAAGGACCTGTCTGGAGAGATTCCTAGGGTAACATTTTTCAAACTTGGGTACTTAATGTTACCGTCTAAATAAAAATGGCCCAATTTTCAGAGCTCCCATGAACGTCACGGGAAGTTGTGGATGCTCAGAACCTCTGAAGTCCAAGACACTTTCATTTAGGTGCCAAGGAAAGAAGCTTCACAGGGCTGGCTCTTCATAAGCTGTGTAGTTGTCCTGGGAAGGGACTTCCTTTGTCTTTCATTAAAAACCACAGGTCAGAGCCTCAGGCAGCATATGGATCAGTGCTGTGACCCAAGTCCTCTACATATTTCAATTCCCCTCTTCCCTACCAGTGTTCTCAGAACAGTGGTTTCTTCCCCTAGACCATTCACAGTCTGTAACAAAAGAAACTTTCCAGCTTGTTTTTGTGCCTGTTCACTTGGGTCAGAAGAGTAACAGAAAGTCACCAGTGCTTGCCAGGAGAGAAGAAAATGTCTGGGATGAAACTCGACATGTTCAGAGGTTGCATTCAGTTTGGATAGTTACCCAGACCTTCCAAATGGGAAAATCTCCTGGCAACTGGCTTGCCCACCACAGTAGTCCCAATGCTTCCTATTTTCAGCTCTGAGAGAATCCTTGAAGAGTTCCATCTCTTATGAGGATACTTTGCTCTTTCCACTTCCTTTCCCAACTGAAACCACAAGGGGGGAAGTAGCAAGAAAAAGGCAAAATTCAAGCAGAGCTTCGGCCCACTTCTTACTTTATCAGAAACAGTCGCCTGTCCTCCCCTTCAGATAGACTCTATCCATTTTTATGGACTCTTCATGTACCAAACAGTCTAAGATCTAGGTTCCTCAAGACAGCAGAAGAGAGCATTATATAAAGGATCTTATTTGGCTCTATTTCTCTCACTGTATGTGGAAGTAAAGATACTAACTGGATCGCTATGCAACTGCATGGAGCTGACAAGTTGCTGCATAGAAAAACATGCTTCCCCAGTTCTACTCCTAAGGATAGCCTTGATGTTTTAACTCCCTGGCAAAAAATGTATTGCTCAAATTTACTTACAAAATCAGAAGCACCAAAATCCAAGGAATTCCCAAGGTAAGGCAACTGTCACACCCAACAAAACTCCACCTATAATGCTTAACTGAAATCCTCCTTCCACAAAGGCACTTTGTGAGGAAGGTCGGCTTTAGCCCTAAAAACCTGCACCGGGGCCCCAGGAATATTTAGCAACTGGACTTTGTAATAAGCCTTTGAGTTTGTATTTTTCCATTTTAACAGGATCTAAAATATTTCTCATGCCCCCATTACCCTGGTAACTGAACACCTCACACCTCAATGTGCTTTGCCTCACAACACTCCTGTGAGGTATGGAAGGACGACACAGAGGGAACTGAGGCCCAGAGACTAAGGGCAAGACTTTTAAAGGTATTTAGGTACCAAAAGATGCAACTCGGTGCCTAGTGAAATTTTCAAAAGCACCCGCTGCCTAGTGCCAAGGTGGTTTGTCCAAGATCACACAGGAATCATGTGGCAGAGGTAGGAATTGAATGCCAGTCTCCTGACTCTTAGGCTAGTGCCCTAAACAAGGGACTACCCTTTGTAACAAGAACATAAGAATCTCCATATAGGGTCAGACCAATGGTCCATCCAGCCCAATACCCTGTCTTCCGATAGTGGTGAATGCCAGATGCTTCAGAGGAAATGAACAGACCAAGACAATTACTGAGTGATCCATCCCATGTTGTCCAGTCCCAGCATCTGTCAGTCAGAGGCTTAGGGACACCCAGAGCATAGGGTTGCATCCAAGCACTAACACCCTTTCATTACAGCACTCACCAAAAAAACTGCTTAATGCACCTATTAAAAATAATTGTAACTCCATAATATAATTAACAGATCTACCTGAATACGTGTTCTGTTCTTACGGCGCAAGTGCTGTCCATCTGGGGAGGAGCACTGCATTGTTCACTCATAACAACGGGCTAAATCTCTGCTGCAATTGACAATCTTGATGTAGCTTTATCTAGGGAGCTGCGATGGCACATCCACAATAGATGTTCTGCCACTCGGCTATCAAAATAATCTGCCCACTGAGGCCTATTGATTACTGAGCCCAGGTACTTAACATTCGTTAATGTACACTGATCATTTTCTTTTTAGGTGTCTAATATTTTGCAGTTTTGTGTATTGGTCATAAGTTTTCACCAACCTCTAATTGCTTATACACTTCATCTGTAAGTTCTTGCTCATATATCTTCAGTAGCTCAATTGTTTGCTTCAGAGGTTCAAACATCTCATCAGTGCTGCTCTGTCTTTCTTTAACAGCCATAAGGTGACCCATAATCTCCACCAAACCATCATAATCTCCTTTTTCAACCTCTTTGTTCAAACCTCTATCAGCAATTTTTATAAATTCTTCAAGATCAGCCAAGCTAAATAATACAAAACAGGAAAACACACAGTGAGAGCAGTTTATATAAAACGGTTACTCACCTTGTTCAAGATGCATTATTCACATCCATTCTAATCAGGTGTGCACGCGCTGCGTGCATGACAGTCAGAAGATTTTGCCCCTAGAGGTATCCATAGGATCAGCCTGGGCGCCCCCTGGAGTCGTGCCTTCATAGCGCCCAATATAGGGCCCTGCCGACCCGACCCCCCACTCAGTTCCTGTTTGCTGGGTACTCCGACAGAGGGGTAGGAGGGTGGGTAATGGAATGGACATGAACAAGACGTCTCGAAAAACGACATTTACGAGAAGGTGAGTAACCGTTTTTTCTTCTTCGAGTGCTTGTTCATGTCAATTCCAGCCAGGTGAATCACAAGCCCAAGTTCAGGAGGTGGGGTAGGAGTTGTCCTCTGATTGGAGCACCGCTCTACCAAAGTACCGCTCTGGCCTGCTATGTAATCGCATAACGTGCGGTGAGAGTGTGTATGGAGGACCACGTCACTGCCCTGCATATTTCCTGGGTAGGAACTTAAGCCAGGAAAGCTGCTAAAGAAGCCTGCACCCTGGTGGAGTGTGCAGTGATTGGAGGGGCAGGCACCCCTGCCAGGTTATAGCACTCTCGGATGGGGTGGACAGAGAAAACAAATCCCACATTGCTCAGTGTAACCACCTGGATGGAGCCCAATGGAGATGGGGCAGACAAGCCTTTATTACCTGTGTGTCACATGATCAATGAGATGCTGTTTAAACATCAGGCTCCACCGTTTGATGACATTCAGCAAGGATGCTTTGAAGGGCCGAGCATCGATTTTCATCCAACTGTCGAAGATGTTCACTGGTTCCAGGCGGTTGACTTCATCATAGATTCTCTCATAGGAGTCAATTTGCTCCCTGAACTGCTGTAACGTGGGTGGGCTCCCTGGGACTCCATTGTCCGCATGGGCTTCAATTTCTGCTGCAGTCAGGACATGCCCATACAATAGGAACTGACGTATGAATTCCTTCCTGTCGTCCCCATAGAGGTAAGAGTAGTGGTCAAAGGAGTTGCGGTAATCACTACAGGATGACATCGTGTTCTGCACACGCTCCAGGAGGCTGTGGCGCATGTCAGCTAAGTCACCCATGTCCTCCATATCAGCCTGGGAAATGACAGAGAGGCCTTGTGAGTGGATGCTGATCCAGAGCCATTTTGCACATTGCTGTGCACAGGGCCGGGGCTTCCATTTAGGCGACCTAGGCGGTTGCCTAGGGCACCAGGATTTGGGGGGGCGGCATTTTGCTGCCCTTGGCGGCAATTCGGCAGCAGGGGGTCCTTCCGCACTCCAGGTCTTCGGCGGCAATTCTGCGGCAGGTCCTTCACTCACTCCAGGACTCGCCGCCGAAGTGCCCTGAAGACCGGGAGCGCGGAAGGACCGCCCCCCCGCCGCAAAATTGCTGACAATGACTGGGAGCACGGAAGGACCCCTGCCTAGGGCACCAAAAACCCTGGCGCTGCTCCTGGCTGTGCAATAGGAGAGCATGCACTGGGGCCAGAGACCTGATAGTGAGGGAAAACACTGTGCTCAGCCAGCCTGGGCACCAGGGATGAGATCCGGTAGATGTCATTGAGGAGTCCTTCGACCATGTCATAGAAGCCGTCGTTAGCACCAGGATCCAGCGAGGGGTGGAATACCAAATCGGGGATCACCAGATCCAGCCGCACCTCAAACAGGGGAGCCAGTGCTCCCTGGGAATCTGAAAGAGAGCAGAAGAGATGATGGGGTCTGGGCTTGGGTAAGACAAGAAGTGACTCTACTCCATCACCACGGTCATCACCCAAGGGACACTAGAGCTGAACGAATAATTGATTTGTCAGTTCTGTGACCAAACAGAAAAATCTGAAAGAATTTTCAATTTGGATTGAGTCAAAACAGAATTTTTCCATTTTCTTGCTAAAACGAAAAACCACATAACACATCCCATTTTGGGTCAAACAAAACATTTAAACTGGCAAATGAGCTTTTTTTCTTTCTTTTTAATTAATCTAGGCTGATACTTTTAACAAAAAAAATCATTTTTCTCACATGAAACAATTTGCCAAATCCAGCCTGTGTTCACAAATCATTTTGGTTGACCTGAACTTGCGTTGTTCAGCGGATAAACTATTAGTCTGAACAATTTTGCCCAGTCCTGCAAGACACACCCAGTGAGGAGCAGCCATTCCATCCACATGGGATGATTTGCAGGACTGGAACGTTAGAATCTCTGGCTTATAACCTGTTCAGGAAGGGAAGAGTGAGCACAAGAGATGCGGGGGATACTGGTAGGCGTCTTTACAGACCGACCAATCACACCAGAGAACAGAATGAGTCACTCCTGAAACACCTGTCTGGAATGGGTGGAAAGAAAAACTGCGTTGTCAGGTGCGTGACACAGCCCACACCAGATAGGGATCAGGAGCAGCCCCGGGTCCAACAGTGGCCAATGCCAGGTGCCCCAGAGGGAATGAACAGAACCGGTAATCACCAAGTGATCCATCCCCTGTCACCCATCCCCAGCTTCTGGCAAAGAGACGCTAGGGACATCATCCCTACCCATCCTGGCTAATAGCCACTGATGGACCTATCCTCCAGGAACTTATCTAGTTATTTTTTGAACCTTATTAGTGTCTTGGCCTTCATAACATCTTCTGGCAAAGAGTTCCACAGGTTGACTGTGCGTTGTGTGAAGAAATACTTCCTTTGTGCTTGTTTTAAACCTGCTGCCTATTAATTTCATTTGGTGATCTCTAGTTCTTGTGTTATGAGCAGTTGAGGGTTGCTGCAGAAGGACAGCACACAGACTGAACCTATGAGGGGCAAGAAATCTGCCTCAGATCAGTGATTATAGGGGGACTGTGGCTTGCTGGAGCCCTTGAGAAGAGGGTAGTCTTGGCCTGGGTGGTTCTTATAGAAGAGCCTGGGCATCAGTTGCTAAGCAGGAGGACAGGCCGTCATAGCTAGGGGGGAGGAAAGGTGGGGCTGCCTGCATGGAAGGGGCATGAGGCAGAGCCCAGCTGGACTGAGGATTCTTTTGCTCAGTGCATTTATTGGATTTGGACTAAGGGACTCTGTTACCCCAGAAGGGATTAAATACTTTCAAGGGGCTGGGCTCTCTGGGGCTGAGTAGGCTGATGATTTTTGTGGGGAAACTGAGGCGGAACTGCCACATCACCACATCCAGCCACAAAGGGGTGCACTGGAACAGCACTTCTGTGCCAGGGAACTTCAGCTGAGGAGATATATGATGAAGGTCTCTTGCAGCCAGTAGTAAAACATCACTGGAGTTTCTACTCAAAAAGTATTGATCCCAATATGATGTAACTCTATTTTGAACATCGATATAAAGGATAAAGATAAATGAATCACTGAACTGGAAGTTGGTGGTTTCCCAAGGACCAGTGATCATGACCTGATTACATGTATTCTGGGCAAACAGAGGACAGTTCCAACCAGTAAAATGAATACCTGATGTTTCAAAACACCTAATTTCCCCATGCTGAGAAAATTTAGAAGTGAAACTCACTGGAAGAAAACATTTAGACAGAAAAACGTGAATGAAAATTGGGCGTTCTTAATAAAAGAGTTCATTAGGTTCCACAATCAAGAAAAGTTTCACAAAACTGTGGCTAACAGCCCATCCTCTTCAGTGATGAAGTGATGATGGCAGCAATTAGTAATAAAAAAGCAACAAATAACAAATGTAAAAAAGCAAATATACAGCAATTAGTATAAATTACAAGTTATGAAGTGTAGAATATTGATAAGGGAAACTAAAGACATCAGGGAAAAAATCCATGGCTGGAAAGACCACGGACAAAAAGGAGGTTTTTTAATAAGTATATCAGGAACAAAAGAAATCTTAACAATGGCATAGACTCATTACAGTAACTCCTCACTTAACATTGTAGTTATGTTCCTGAAAAATGCGACTTTAAGTGAAACAATGTTAAGCGAATCCAATTTCCCCATAAGAATTAATGTAAATGGGGGGGTTAGGTTCCAGGGATGGTTTTTTTCCAGACAAAAGGCATTATATACATTTTAAACAAGCGATTTAATACTACGCTGCGGGGGAGTAGTGTGCACATGCTGTGTGTTTACAAACATACTGTACATACAGTACAGTACTATAGTTGGGAGGTGCCCTTGCCTTACCACACACAGGCACAGCCCACTGGCACTGAAGATGAGGCAGGCAAGGAGGCTGAAGGTGCTGTAGGCTAGGAGAAACACGTTGCGCAGCAGCGGCAGCTTCCCCTACTCTGCAAGCACCAGGGGTGGGGGGGAGGGGGAGGAGGAGGGACTCAACCTTCAGCCTGCCCACTCACCCCTTCCCCCAAGCCCCCATTCTTGACCTGCCCCTCCTCCCCTTTTACTTCCCAGGCTGTGTCCTCGCTCCTCCCCCCTCCCTTCTAAACTCCGCAAGCCAGCTGATTGCCAGCAGGAGGCAGGGGAGGGAGGGGGAGACTGCATACTGAGTCCTTGCTCCTCCCCCCTCCCTCCTGCCCGGGGCAATCAGCTGGCTTGCGGTGTTTGGGAGGCAGGGGAGGGAGGGGTAGCCTGCATGCTGAGTCCTCGCTCCTCCCTCCTGCCCCCGAAACTCCGCAAGCCAGCTGATTGCCGCGGGCAGGAGGAGGGAGGGAGGAGGGGGATGGAGAGGGAAGGTGCTGATCCGCAGGGGCGGCCTGCAGGCGGGAGGTGCTGTGAGGAAGGAGGGCGTAGGGAGGCTGCCAGCTGTAGAGAAAGCAGGCAGCCAAACAATGTAAGAGTGGAGCATTGCACAACTTTAAATGAGCATGTTCCCTAATTGATCAGCAACGTAACAACGAAACAACATTAACTGGGACGACTTAAAGTGAGAGTTACTGTACTAGAAGGTGATGGCAAAATTATTAATGATGCAGAAAAGGCAGAAATGTTGTTCTGTACTTGGAAAAAAGCAGGATGATGTACTCATATCAAATGAGGATGATGAAGAATTTACCAGCCAATTAGTAACTAAGGAGGATGTTAAGAAACACCTACTAGGGATAAATATTTTTAAATCAGTAGGCTCAGATAACTTGCACCCAGGAGTCTGAAAAGAGTAAGATGAGGAGATCTCTGGCCCACTGACATTAATCTTAAATAAATATTGGAACACTGGGGAAATTCGAGAAGACTGGCAGAGTGCTAATGTTGTGTCAATATCCGAAAAGGGCAATTGGGATGACTGGGGCAACCATACGCTGGTTAGCCTGACATCAAGCTTGGGCAAAGTAATGGAAAAGATGATACAGGATTCAATTGATAAAGAATTAAAGGATAGGAATATACTTAATGCCAATCAACATGGTTTTATGGAAAATTCTTCAAGTCAAACAAATCTAATTTCATTCTTTGATGAGATTACAAGTTTGGCTGATCAAGGTAACTGAGTAGACTTTCATCCAATGAAGTGGGTATTCACCCACGAAAGCTTATGCTCCAATACGTTTGTTAATCTATAAGGTGCCATAGGACTCTTTGTTACTTTTTTTAGTAGACTTTGACATTCCTAGACTTTTATAAGACGTTTGACTTAGTACCACACGCCATTTGGATTTAAAAATTTGCACTATACAACATCAGGAGAGCACCCGTGATGTGGTTAAGGACTAGCTAACAGACCGATCTCAAAAAGCAGTAGGAACCCCCACTGAATGGGGGTGTTTCTAGTGGTGCTCTGCGGGGATCGATACTAGGTCTGATGCTGTTCCACATTTTCATCAACAATCTGGAAATAAATATAAAATCATTGCTAATAACATTTGTGGATGACACAAAGCCTGGCAATGTGGTAAAGAATGATGAGGACAGTGCAGAAACACAGAGTGATCTGAATTACTTGAAAAATAGGGCCCATTCAAACAAACTGTGTTTTAATACAGCCAAATGCAAGCTTGCACATCTAGGAACAAGGAATGCAGCCATCCCTACTCAATGCGGGGACTGCATCCTGGAACAGAGTAACACTGAAAGGATTCAGGGGTCATGATGCACAAGCAACTGAACATGAGTTCCTAGTGTGATGCTGTTGCAAAAAGAGTTCATGCGATCCTTGGATGTCTAAACAGGGCAGTAGCATGTAGGAGTAGGAAGATGGTTTTTACTTCTGCATACGGCACTGGTAAGACCAATACTGGAATACAGTATCCAGTTCTGGTGTCCACATTTTTAAAAGGATGTTGCGAACAGGGGCTGCTAACAGGGAGTTTCGCAAGGGAGTTCTCCAGGTGAAGGAGGAGCAATACAGCACCCTTTTGGGGTAAGTGACTGTCTGTAGTGTGTGTTTGTTTGTGTTTGAGGGTTACTTGCTGTGTGCTGAGCTTGTGTTTGTCTGTCTGTTTGTTTGTTTTGGTTGTTTGAAGGACCGTGTGCTGTGGCTGGCAGTTGGAANGAATCTCCGTCTCTGGAGATATTTAAGAGTAGGTTAGATAAATGTCTATTAGGGATGGTCTAGGCAGTATTTGGTCCTGCCATGCGGGCAGGGGACTGGACTCGATGACCTCTCGAGGTCCCTTCCAGTCCTATAATCTATGAATCTATGAATCCCCAACAGAGCCCATGCAGAATTTCAGGGGATACCTACTCCTGCCTAGCACCCTCTGACTCAATGCTGTGAAGTGCAGGCCAAGGAGACCAGCAGGGGATTAGCAGTGTGTGGGGACATGGGGCACAGGGCCTGTGGGGTCCTCCACAGACTGGATGGATTTAGACAAACATCTCAACTAAATTTAGATTATACACAGTTAATGTGGGGCTATGCGGGGCTGGAACAGGCAGTTTCTTGGTCAGGGGGGAGAGCTGGCTGGGGCTGTAGCAGCCAGTTTGGCTAAGGGGTGGGGGATTGGGGCTGTAGCAGGGGGCTTGGCTAAGGGGCTGGGGCTATAGCTGGGGGGTTGGCTAAGGGGCTGGGGCTGTAGCAGGGGGTTTGGCTCTTGAATTGGGTTGCAACCTTTGAGGTACCAAAACCAGGACATCTGGGACAATCCAAGCCCACAGTCCTGGCCAGCTAGCAGTGTGTACTGAGCACCGTACAGATTTCCTGGGATAGCTACCTTAAATAAAGGGACGATCCTGGGAACACTCAGACAGATGGCAGCCCTGCTGTTGAGGGGCACCCATAGCCCCAGGACTGAGATTGTGCTGATGGATTTCTAGCTCCTGTGTGCCATGAAGCCCAGTAAGTACCACACATTCTCCTTTAGAGGGCTCCGCTTCTTTGGAGTGACTCTTGTGAGCAATAAAACACCAATGCCAGACCAGAGAGAGGGACCCAGATGTGTATTCCGCATGTTCTTTAGCCAGGATATGGTGCAACCAATGCCCCTGCCGCACTTAGCAGAAAATTGACTGGAAAAATGAGAAGGCTCCTTACCTACAATGTGGATGAAGGTTATGAAGGGGTTTGTTGTCGTAAGTGGATTTATCTCTGCAAAGTGCTGTCTCAGGTTTCACCGTATTTCAAGACCAAATACTCACCTCCACCATCTCAAGTCTTCTTAGGAAGCTGTCCAGCCGTGCAAACACCATGAGGGATTGGAAGTCCCATTCTTTCACTCCTTGGCCTGGTTTAAAGTAGGTGTGGAGATTTTCCCGCCTCTCCTCAAACGTCTGCTTGAAGTAACTCAGGATGACGAGCACCTCCCGCACTTTGCCCAGACTTTCTTCTGCTTCCCCCTTCAGAATGTCTTCTGGGGTCAGGTAATTCCAGGCCTATGGTGACAGAGCCAGAATTGAAGTTCTGCTGCCCCAAGGGTCTGGTTGGGTTTTTGGGCTGGCTACATTTAAATGTGTTTCTCGAGCCAAACAATGTTTTTTAAAAAATCATTATATGGGGGAGCCTCAGGGGATGGGGAGATAACATGCCTCTTTTTAAAAGCTTTCCTGAGCAAATCTAAAGATCTGGGGATGAAATCCGGGGACCCCTTTCCACAATTCCTGCCTGCCATGAACACAGATGCCAGAACTCCAACTCCACGGACTATTCCCAGAGCCCAGAACCCAGTCCTAGCATGAGAAAGCTAGAAGGCCTTTCTAGGTGATGGTCTGACACCCAGCCTCTCATAGACTCACAGACTCATAGACTTTAAGGTCAGAAGGGACCATTATGATCATCTAGTCTGACCTCCTGCACAATGCAGGCCACAGAATCTCACCCACCCACTCCTGTAACAAACCCCTAACCTATGCCTGAGTTACTGAAGTCCTCAAATCGTGGTTTAAAGATCTCAAGGTGCAGAGAATCCTCCAGCAAGTGACCCGTGCCCCACGCTGCAGAGGAAGGCGAAAAACCTCCAGGGCATCTGCCAATCTGTCCTGGAGGAAAATCCCTTCCCGACCCCAAATATGGCGATCAGTTAAACCCTAGGCATGTGGGCAAGACTCACCAGCCAGTACCCAGGAAAGAATTCTCTGTAGTAACTCAGATCCCACCCCATCTAACATCCCATCACAGACCATTGGGCATATTTACCAGCTAATAATCAAAGATCAATTAATTGCCAAAATTAGGCTATCCCATCATACCATCCCCTCCATAAACTTATCAAGCTTAGTCTTGAAGCCAGATATGTCTTTTGCCCCCACTACTCCCCTTGGAAGGCTGTTCCAGAACTTCACTCCTCTGATGGTTAGAAACCTTTGTCTAATTTCAAGTCTAAACTTCCTCATGTCCAGGTTATATCCATTTGTTCTTGTGTCCACATTGGTATTAAGCTTAAATAATTCCTCTCCCTCCCTGATATTTATCCCTCTGATATCTTTATAAAGAGCAATCATATCTCACCTCAGCCTTCTTTTGGTTAGGCTAAACAAGCCAAGCTCTTTGAGTCTCCTTTCATAAGACAGGTTTTCCATTCTTCGGATCATCCTAGTAGCCCTTCTCTGTACTGTTCCAGTTTGAATTCATCCTTCTTAAACATGGGAGACCAGAACTGCACACAGTATTCCAGAAGAGGTCTCACCAGTGCCTTGGATAATGGTACTAATACCTCCTTATCTTTACTGGA
Source organism: Trachemys scripta elegans (assembly GCF_013100865.1). Classification (NCBI taxonomy): domain Eukaryota; kingdom Metazoa; phylum Chordata; order Testudines; family Emydidae; genus Trachemys; species Trachemys scripta. The sequence goes on along the minus strand of NC_048311.1, from coordinate 10,232,446 downwards.
AATACCTCGCCTGATGCATCCCAAGACCGCATTAGCTTTTTTAACGGCCATATCACATTGGCTGCTCATAGTCATCCTGTGATCAACCAATACTCCGAGGTCCTTCTTCTCCTCTGTTACTTCCAACTGATGTGTCCCCAATTTATAACCAAAATTCTTGTTATTAATCCCTAAATGCATTAATCCCTTGCACTTTTCACTATTAAATTTCATCCTATTACTATTACTCTAGTTTACAAGGACATCAAGATCTTCCTGTATGATATTCCGGTCCTTCTATGTTTTAGCAATACCTCCCAGCTTTGTGTCATCTGCAAACTTTATTAGCACATTCCCACTTTTTGTGTCAAGGTCAGTAATAAAAAGATTAAATAAGATTGGTCCCAAAACCGATCCCTGAGGAACTCCACTAGTAACTCCTTCCAGCCTGACAGTTCACCTTTCAATATGACCCATTGTAGTCTCCCCTTTAACCAGTTCCTTATCCACCTTTCAATTTTCATATTGATCCCCATCTTTTCCAATTTAGCTAATAATTCCCCATGTGGAACCATATCAAATGCCTTACTGAAATCGAGGTAAATTAGATCCACTACATTTCCTTTGTCTAAAAAATCTGTTACCTTCTCAAAGAAGGAGATCAAGTTGGTTTGGCACGATCTACCTTTGGTAAAACCATGTTGTATTTTGTCCCAATTACCGTTGACCTCAATGTCCTTAACTACTTTTTCCTTCAAAAATTTTTCCAAGACCTTGCATACTACAGATGTCAAACTAACAGGCCTACAGTTACTCGGATCACTTTTTTTCCCTTTCTTAAAAATAGGAACTATGTTAGCAATTCTCCAGTCGTACGGTACAACCCCTGAGTTTACTGATTCGTTAAAAATTCTTGCTAATGGGCTTGCAATTTCATGTGCCAGTTCCTTTAATATTCTTGGATGAAGATCATCTGGGCCCCCCGATTTAGTCCCATTAAGCTGTTCGAGTTTGGCTTCTACCTTGGATGCGGTAATATCTACCTCCATATCCTCATTTGTCATCCTACCATTATCCCTAAGCTCCTCATTAGCCTCATTAAAGACTGAGCCAAAGTATTTGTTTAGATATTGGGCCATGCCTAGATTATCCTTAACCTGCACTCCATCCTCAGTGTTTAGCGGTCCCACTTCTTCTTTCTTTGTTTTCTTCTTATTTATATGGCTATAGAACCTTTTACTATTAGTTTTAATTCCCTTTGCAAGGTCCAACTCTACATGGCTTTTGGCCTTTCTCACTTTATCCCTACATTTTCTAACCTCAATAAGGTAGCTTTCCTTGCTAATCCCTCCCATCTTCCACTCCTTGTAGGCTTTCTGCTTTTTCTTAATCACCTCTCTGAGATGCTTGCTCTTCCAGCTTGGTCTACAACTCCTGCCTATGAATTTTTTCCCCTTTCTTGGGATGCAGGCTTCTGATAGTTTCTGCAACTTTGACTTGAAGTAATTCCAGGCCTCCTCCACCTTTAGATCCACAAGTTCTTCAGTCCAATCCACTTCCCTAACTAATTTCCTTAATTTTTTAAAGTTAGCCCTTTTAAAATCAAAAATCCTAGTCCCAGATCTATTTTTGTTTATCCTTCCATCTAGTTTGAACTGAATAAGCTCATGATCACTCGAACCAAGCTTGTCCCCTACAACCATTTCTTCTATGAGGTCCTCACTACTCACCAAAACCAAATCTAAAATGGCATCCCCTCTTGTTGGTTCTTCAACTACTTGGTGAAGGAATCCATCAGCTATCTCATCCAGGAAAAACTGAGCCCTATTATTATTACTAGCACTTGTCCTCCAGTCTATATCTGGGAAGTTAAAGTCTCCCGTGATCACACAATTCCCATTAGTGTTTACTTCATTAAAAAGATTAAAGAGGTCTCCATCCATATCCAAATCGGATCCTGGCGGTCTGTAGCACACCCCAAGCAGTATCTCAGGGGGGGCTCTAGTAGCTTTCTTTCCCAACGTGATTTTTGCCCAGACAGACTCCGTCTTATCCATTCCATCACTTCTTATTTCTTTACAGTCTACTTCATCATTGATATACAATGCTATTCCACCACCTTTCCTTTATTTCTGTCTTTCCTAAACAGCACATAGCCTTCAATACCTGTACTCCAGTCATGACTACTATTCCACCATGTTTCTGTTATCCCTATAATATCTGGTTTTACTTCCTGCACCAGTAGCTCTAGTTCCTCCATTTTGTTACCAAGGCTCCTCGCATTAGTGTACAAACACCTTAATTTTTGCCGTTTGGCTTCACTGACATTCTTTACCCGATTAGGCACAGACATTCTACCGCCAGTATCACCTATTAGACTGATATCTACACAACCCTTCCTCCTTACGTCCAATGTTAAATTCCGGCCTGGAGATTACCTGGACATCTCCCAACCATCTCCCCCAAATTCCTAGTTTAAAGCTCTCTTAATCAGTTGTGCCAGCCTCCATCCTAGAAGTCTATTTCCCTCCTTACTAAGGTGAAGTCCATCCCAAGAGAACAGTCCTCTCTCCATGAATGCTTCCCAGTGGCCATACATCCCAAAGCCTTCCTTATAGCACCACTGCCTGAGCCATCTGTTGATCGCCATAATCTTGTCACACCTTTGTTGCCCTTTTCTAGGAACAGACAGAATCCCACTGAAGATCACCTGAGCCTCGATTTCTTTAAGCGTCTTCCCCAGCCTGGCATAGTCTCCCTTGATAAGTTCCAGCGAGAATCTAGCTGTATCTTTTGTTCCCAGATAAAGAACAATCAGTGGATTCTTTCCCGCTCCCATTAGGTCCTTTTCAGCCTCAGGTCCATATCCCGTATCTTAGCACCCGGCAGACAGCACACCCTTCTTTTCTCCAGATCAGCTCTAGTTACAGGCCTTGGTTTCAGGACTGATGGCTCCACAACGGGGTGGAAAGGCAAACCTTACTTAGCATCTGACTGCTAAAGGGGGAGGGGGAGGTCCTTCCCCCTCTGGAGAAGCAGCAGCCTTCCTCGCAGGCTGTAGAGTCCAGGAAGCCTGTGGAGAGCCAATGGGCCAGCTACCATTTTGTTTTACAAAACTGTGTAATGAACTCTGTGATGCCATAAGCTTTGTTTTCACCTGGCTTTTTCATTGCAATCTGCTGGGGGCTTGATCATTATTATTTATACAACACCAAGCAGAGCTCTGAGCACTTCACTGTGCTCTGACCTGCAGATTCTACAAACTGGGGTGTGTGCAAATGCCATAATCAGAAACTCCCAGATTCCCTCAGCATTCCTCTGTTGAACACATGGGAGAGTTTGTGCCCCATAGGGGCCGGAGATTCTGCTCTTAAACCGTCAGATCTTGAAGGGATCCACAGGAGGCAAGGGGTATCTTCACAGAACTCCCCCAGCTGCTGCTGCCTCTGGAATCCCCTGGGGGGCAGGCACAGAGGGGAAAGGCAAGCATTACTGGGGACTATCGGCAGCGATTGTGTGGTTTCCTGTGGCTGAAAATCCAGTAGAAACCCACTAGCCCTGCTCATGGCCTCCTGGCAAAGCTGGGACCATGTGGAACCCCAAAGAGAGGCTTCCATGTGACCTGGGTGACCATGCTGTGGAAGTGCCACCACTCATTAATAAAAGGCTAGGGATTGTGGGTGCTCATGGAAGTGCAGGGAGCATATGTCTAAGTGGATAAAAACACAGCTGAAGGACAGATGGGATGCAAGATAAAAGCCAAATGACTGAGCAGCTCTCTTTGGTGCAAAGCATTAGCACTGCAGGATTGACATTTCTCTGAACTCTTCTAAGCAAACATGAGCTCTGGCACTGGGGGGCCAGTGATTTGAGATGGCTTTCATGTCTAACATGGATGGATGTGCAGCCCAGACACTACATGGCTGGCAGAATCAAGTGGCTGCATGAAAGAAATCCCAGACAAGCCTAGTGGAAGATGTGAAAGCGCTGATACCTAGGGTCAAGTTCAGTGTTGCAAGTGGGGCGTATCCTGACCCTGACCCCTACCCCATCTGTGGAAGCCTTGAAATAGAAATTTCTAACTGAGCTCTGGGGTTCAGGGAGTGGTTTAAAGGGTCCAGGCCACCTACTTGTTGGATGAGAAGATTGCAGATTTCCTGAAGCAGCACTATGATCCGTGCAGGCGTGTTGTAGTAATTGGATGTGGCCCAGATTAAACAAACCATGTGGAGCAAGGGACTGATCAATGGCTTCACCTCATTAAACTCAACATTCTCTATCTCCTCCAAGCTGCGCTGGAGAGGCGTCAGGTGCAGGTTAATATCCTGGGCCTCAGTCAAAGCTGTGAACATAAACAGCACACATGAAAGGTGAGGTCTGTCACGCCCTAGCATGCAGCTATTGCCTGGGCTCTGATTATCTCTGATGTTATTTCACACCAACAGGCAAAAACTCAGCTTGCAAAATAAATTAAGCCAATTTATTTGGAAAAATGAACAGCAAAGGGAAACAGAAAACAACACAACCAAAAAAAACCAACATGCTGTTTCTCCTTGGGACTCTGAACAGAGCCAACTTCTGTCTGTTTCTGCATCAGTTTTACCAGTGTAAAATACACAAAAGCTGCTTATGAAGTGGTTAGGATCGCTACACACCTAACATACCCCAAAGCCTGGAAGCCATAACTGTTGTGCCTTTGAATGTTACTAACCTAGGTTAGTCTAGAGCAGCGGCTCTCAACCTTTCCAGATTACCGTACCCCTTTCAGGAGTCTGATTTGTCTTGTATATTCCAAGTTTCACCTCACTTAAAAACTACTTGCTTACAAAATAAGACTTAGCAAAGAAGGGTCCACAAAAAACAGTTCTGCGGGCTATAAACCTGATTGCCAATTGACACAAGAGTGTTAGTTGTTTAGGAGAGTAATACTTGAAGAACTAATTTAGAACAGCCAGCTTGTCTCTCTAACATTATTAACGGTTAGAATCGTTATGAAGGAGTGAGAGATGCTGGCAGACCTCCCAGCTCACTGAACACTGACAAATGCATAGCCAGAAACCAGGCTGGCTCACCTGTGAGTTAATATAGTTAAAATAGATATCAGTGTGATAAGAAAGTGTTTAGACTTGATGGAATGCTTGTAGGATGCTTCATGTATTAATCCTACTTATAATATCTGTATGCCATGGTATGAAGTTATATTGAGCATTTGCATTGTAAACCTCGGTAACTGTGTAACTCGCCAAATGGGAAAAGCAGCATTAATTAAGGTAAAGTGCTCGTCCTGCACACAAGGTGGCCCACTGAAGGCAAATAAGGCATTGTGCAGCAGCAAAGGACAGAGACCTTGTTTACTGCATTCCTCTCTCCCTCCGGGAAGGGGAGCCCTGCAAATGAACTCATCCCTTCAGATGGATTCTGGGGGGAAGGGGATAAAAATATCTGACAAGGAAAAACTGAGTCTCTCTCTATGATGTCTTAGGGTGACCAGACAGCAAATGTGAAAAATTGGGACAGGGTGTGGAGGAGCCTATATAAGAAAAATACCCAAAAATCGGGACTGTCCCTATAAAATCGGGACATCTGGTCACCCTATGCTGTCTGGACTCTGAGGGGCAAAGATTCCTAACCATAAGCAAGAGATCCCCATGCTGCTTGGCCTGGGTCAGCCCTAAACGACATACACAGTAGCTTATTCGAGAAGCATCTACTCATAACTCATTTGTGTGTGTACATTTCCTGTTTTAACCCTATAAATAATTCTAATTTCTTTTCTTTGTTAATAAATCTTTAGTTTATTACAGGATTAGCTACAGGCATTGTCTTCGGTTTGAGATTTAAGTACAATTGACCTGGGGTAAGTGACTGGTCCTTTGGGACTGGGAGTATCCTGAATATTGCTGTGTTTTTTTGGTGTAAAGTGACCATCTATCACATAGTCCAGCTTGCCTGGATGGCAAGTGAGACTGGAGAGCTCAAGGGGACTGTCTGTGACTCCACGGTAAGGCTGTTACAGTGCTTTAAAAGTTCACATTGGTTACTGGGTTGGTGAAATCTAACTATAGAACATACAGCCATTTTGGGGTTTCTGCCCTGCTTTTTAACAGTCTGCCCTGAGGCTGGCATGCACAGACGTGAGCCGCTCCAGACAGTGTAACACTGGCACTGACTAGAAAGAAAAGAGAGAATTCAAAAGCAAAAAAAAAAAAAAAAAAATCCCTCCTCTATCCAACTTCAGGGGAGTTATCCAAGGCAAATAGCAAGTCTCTGTCCTTATGAAGAAGGCTGCTGTGGGAGGTGGAGTGGAATGTAGCACTGTCTCATCCACACTAAAGATGCTTCCAAAGAACAGGACTTTTCTTTTGGAGAGTTGCATTTTGCTATGAACTTAAAAAGAAACCTCTACAGATGGGAGCCCACCTTCTGCAGCAGCAGCACCTGCTGCTGAGGAGAAAAGCGCCTTGGCTTTGGTGAGTTGATAGGATTGGTTAGTGACACCGAAGTTCTCAAAAGATACTGGTTGTTTTGGTTGAAAAGGGTTTTTTTGCTGGGTTACTGTTGGTCATGAAACAGGAGGTGTATCAGGGCCAGATTCACAGGGGGAACTTAGGTACCTAACTGCCTCTTTAGCTGGTGAAGTCCAACCTTTAAGCACTACTGACATTCACAATATCCTGCTCAGCCGCCACCTAACCCCATAGGTGCCTAATTTACTAGGCACCTATGTTTACACTGGAAAAGTCTCCATGGTACCTACATTTTGGCAGTTGGGCATGTACATAGCTGCCTCAGTCTGGGAAGTGCCCAGCATCTCTGTGCCGAACTCCCACCTAATCCCCTAGTCTTCCCACCTATCTCACCCATGAGGCCCAACCTGGTCAATGTGCTCAGAGGCTGCCTTCAAACACATCAACCAGGTCAGGCCCCACACAAAGCACAGCTGGAGCACCCAGCCCCCTTTTATCCAACAGCCCCGTGGTGAGGGCACTCACCCAGGATGGGGTTCAAATTCCACTCTATGGGCTTGTCTTCATGTACAGCACTGCAGCCGTGCAGCCACCGTGCTTTAGTGAAGACACTACTATGCCGACGGGAAGTTAATCCACCTCCCAAAAGGCGGTAGCCATGTCAATGGAAGCAGCTCTCCCAGTGACCTAGCACTGTTTGCACGGGGGTGGGGGGAGGAGTTAGGTTGGTATAACTACTTTGCTCAGGGGGTGGATTTTTCACACCCCTGAGTGACATAGTTATACCAATATATAGATCTGTGGTGTAGACCTGGCCTATGGCTCTCTAATGCTCTCATTGTTGGAACTGTTCCATCTTGTATAAAATACTTAACTAGTCATTAAAGCAGGGATTGGGACTTGAGACTCCCACGCCCCAGGTGAGTGTTCTAAGCATTGGGTCAATCTTTTGTTCTCTCTCTCTCTCTCTCTGGCCCAAATGAATATTTAAATAGTTTGCACAAAGTGGCACAACTTTAAGAGAAGTTCTCATCCCAGAGGTTCGGGCACTCAGCTGGGATGTGGGAGACTTGGGTGCAAATCCCTACTCTGCAGGGAGTTGATCAATCTGAGCACTGATTTCCCTACTGGAGAGCAAGGATTTGAAAACAGGTATCCCACAACCTGAGAGAGTGCTTGAACTACTGGGTACGGTGGAAGGGTACCAAGCATACCTCCTCATTTTTTCTTGAGAAAGGTGCTTAAGCTAGGTCAGCCTAACTCCAGGAACAGATTCAATAGCGGTGAATCCCAAGCAGAGGGAAGCCCCTATCTCTGCCCAGACTTAGGCACTGAAGTTCCTTTGAGGGGGCGGGGCTTAAGCGCTGTAACGCTCAGCCTAAATCCCCCTTATCAAGCTAGCCCTCACGGCCTCCTCAGAGATTCCTCCTTCCCCGATAATGAAGGAAACTACAGTAAATTTTCAGGATTTTGTTTGGGCTGGACTGAATTCCACTGGGCATGGCTTACTTGAGAAGACTGAACTTCTGCAGAGTTGGGCATTGCTTGGCTGTAATTTTGCTTCTCAAAGACACACAGTAGAAAACTTCTTAGAAACTATTCCCTTTTTTTTCTGTAAAATGACAACATTTCTGAATAAATGTGCCAACATTCTTATAATTCTGATTTAAATAGGGAGGCAACGGTCCTTTGTCTGCCCAAAGGAGTAATTCCTCTTGTTCCAGTGTAAATGCACTGGGAGGGCAAAATAAGGAGGAGAAAGGCTGGAACGTTAATCCCCAGCATCATCTAGAGGACACTAACCCAGGCTTTAATCTTTTATCACTATGTCTTCTTTAGAAGTGATACCAATTAGGACGATGGTCTTGTCAGATCTTATGAACTAAGCAGGTCAATACTGGATGGAAGATCTTGAAGGAGATCCCAGGAGCTGTATGGAGTGTTTCTAAGGATGTTCCCTCTGATCCAGTCCAACATAATGCTAGAAGACACTCTTTTCAGATGAAACATAAAACCAAGGACGCAAACATTTATTGCACTCAGACCCATTGCACTTTTCCTGGAGATTGCTCTGACAAAAAGTCTGCACTGAGGACTCAGAATCAAAATCTGAGTTCTCTACTCAGCCAAGCCATTGACCTGCTGTCCTGCTGTGTGACCTTGGGCATGTCACATCAGCTTTCCACACCTGCAATGACTCCTCAGGAAAACAGGGAGAATGATATCTGCCCACCTTTATCGAGTGCCTTAATATCCTCAGACCAAAAGGTGCTCTGCCCACAGCAGTTGCAAACGATTATTTTCACAAGACTGGGGTGGTGTCCAGACTAAATTCCAGTTTGGGCAACAAGTAGTCTAATGAAAACTCCCCTTGTAGTTCCAGTTGGATACAGTATTCAACATTTCCTGCCCTAAACTGTTGTGAAGGGCTGTGGCTTGCTGTAAAGCAGCCACCACGATCACACTGTAGTAGGTGACATTAATCCATCAGGATGAGGCACTCTGGATTAATATAAGATTATTATTAAAGGCGGAACAAATCCCAAAATTCCTCTCCATGACTTTTGGGAGGTTTCTGGATCCACAGACCAGTAATCAAACTGGTCCCAAGATGGTACCAAAACTGCAGGATCATCTACAATCCCAAACCTCTAACTCTTCTGCCCCTTCGTCCTCCAGGATGCCCTTCCCAACAATCCCCTCCCTGCACCCCTCTCTCACTAGGGCAACAAGGACCAATGCCACTGCAGACCAGTCGTATTGGGACTGTAGCTATAAAAATCAGGGGATGGGGAAAAGACCAACCATGAAATCAGCATAGCTAAGGCAAAGAGGGTGCCCAAATCTCACCTTCTACGACATCTCTGAACATCGCTTTGAAGGCTGGGAAGTAGCTGCTCTGCACTCTGTCTAGCAGTTCAGCCATTTTCCTCACCTTCTGAGTTTTCAGCTGATTGTAAATGCATTCCAGGTCCTCATACCTACAGCAAAGCAAGAGAGATGAGAGCTCTAGGTAGAGATCACAGCAACTGAACCCAGGCAAATAAATGTCCATCTCCACTCCATCTGCGTGGAGCAATTCACACCTAGCCTGCGCGGCTGCTGGCTCATGGGAGTTCCTCAGACCTCATGGGCTTCAGCACTGTGAGGGCTAATCCTTATTCCAAGGGGAAGCCCAGTCCAGGGGTCAAAGTCAGTGACTGCCCGCAGTCCAATTGCCAGGTGCCCCTCCTGAAGTACCAGACAGGAGGGTTGGAGGATAGGAAATTAGCTCTGCATTTTTTAACTGAGTTGGCTGAGCATGTTAAATCACTGGAGCCTATTGTAAATAAAAACAGCTTGTAGCAAGTCTGATTCCTGAGTCAGGGTCTGTCGCTGCTACTGAGGCCTCTAACCCTCACTGCAAGCAGAGAAATGGATTCCTTTTTGTCAGAAAATCTAACATGTTTTGGGCTTCAAAAACTGGCTTTGAGTTTCTTGGAGAGAGGGAAAGAAGCCCAGTGAGAGGCTTCAATTAGCTCTTACCGGTGTCTGTGATGCATTGTACCTCAAAGTAGCACCCTGTAACCCCCATACTCATCATTTGTATATGGTTGTGATATTTCATACAAAGCGTGCCGTGTAAGGTGCCATATGAAAGGTCATGATCTGCTGAAACCCATTGTCCTGTCAAAACATGTATATTGTTAGCGTGTATGAAATTATGATATTCTGCTATATGGTTGTTACTGAAATACATTGTGTGTCCGGGAGTTGCCCACAGCTAGCTCTCCAGTGGCAACAAAGGAGGTGACCCTCACCCAGGCGGGCGTGAAGTGACCATCGTGAGCCATTGACCAGCCGGGGAAATGTAAACAAGAGATTTATAATTTTGTGAGACACAGTTGTACAAGCACTGCACAATGGAGATTGCTCAACTCTGTGACTCATCAAGGCCCACCAGGACATGCCTGGCCAGTATCATTCCTGGGACATGAACTGAAAGTATAAAATAAGGGACAGTGACATCATGCAATTACCTCTCTCCTCCACCACCTACGCTGAAGGTACCAAGAACGCTGAGAAGACAAAGACTTCAAACTGATGAGATTGGTCCTAGGCTGTGTACTAAGAACTGTAACCTGCCTGCAACTTAGTGGGGTGAGAAAAGCTGTTTGATTAAAATCTTGCTTAGTCTAATGGAGGTTAGGATTTAGACTGCGATTTTACTTTTATTTCTTAGGTAACTAACTCTGACCTTATGCCTACCACTTATAATCACTTCAAATCTATCTTTCTGTAGTTAATAAGCCTATTTTAATGGTTTATCTTTACCAGTGAGTTTATCTAAAGTGCTTGGGGAATCTGCTCAGATTACAAAGGCTGGTGCACAGCCCACTATCCTTTGACGAAGTGGCAAACTAATTAATACGTTTGCACTGTTCAAGAGAAGGATTTGCTGGTGTCTCCCACTTTACAGTTCATGAGTGGCTTAGAGAGCACTCATGCAACTTACCTGGGTGTGTCTCTATGCTGGTGGCTGAGTGATAACAGCACCTGCTGCTTGTCACTAGCAAAGCATTGAGAGAGACAGCCCAGGCTGGAGAGTTAAGGGAGCAGAGCAGTCTCATTGTTCCAGGTTGTACCCTGGGGTCCCAGTCACAGTGTCGCCTGTTCTTAGCTGTGATGGAAGTGGGATTTTAGAAAAGATCCCTTAGGTATGGAGCCCCTACGCTGGTGGTCAGTTGAAATACTGCCAGTTCACCAGCAGTGACCTCCTATGTATTTCACAGCTCATGGTTATTTTATGAGCTTGAATAAACTTCTCTATCTTGAGTCTTTATATAAACTTTAAACTGATTAGTCTTCATATCTTGTCTGAGTAGTGCTGGCTGCTTGCAGCATTTCCCTTCCATGTAACACGAGCTTTGACTGACAAACATACACTGCCAGGCTGCCTGCAACGCACCTGTTTTTCCAGAATTCTAACTCCACCTTTGGATTGGGGTTGCTGCCTTGCAGAAGTGGCTCTGATGACTCTCTTTTCAACGCTCCCTGGATCTGGTAGCTCCACTCTATCACTGTTGACTCAATGGCGTGCACGAGAGATTTATCCACCAGTTCCACACTGCAGAAAGTAAATACAAAGTCTCCCTGTGAAGTTTGGTTTTTGTTTGACAATGCGCAGGAATCAGATATGCTGTGCAAAATAACCAGATGCCAATGTTTATTTCACAAGGTGCTGTGTATCTTAAATCCCCACACTTTTTTTTAATAGTACAGTAAATTCATTCTGGAGAAAGTTTCTGAAATGCCTTTATAGTGGATACCATCATCTAAGCCAACATCCTGCCACCAGCAGTGACCAGTACCTGATCATTCAAGGGAAGGCAGGCAGAAACAATAATGCACCCAAACATCTTACTTTCTGACCCCCTGAGGTACATGTGAATGCCCTTGGCACGAGACTTGCTCGTGTTTAGTATCTGAACTTGCACAGCATGGACAAGATTGTGGCATGTATGCCAGTGCCCCAGTAGGGGGTGGTGTGGAGCCCCCCATCCCATGAGGAGCACTGGGGAGACTATGCCTCAAGCAGAATCATCTTTCCCAATGCTGCTCTTTGCACAACCTGCTCCATTTTGCCTCCAGCGATTTACTAGACTCAGCTAGGAAAGAAACCATGCAAGGTGGCTGCTAAGCTGAAGGAGCAGAGGAGGTGCCAGCTTGCTGCCCAAAAGGCTGGAAACGGGGAGCACACCTCCTGATAACTGTTGGATGTCACAATGCTCCTATGCCTGCAGCACCAAATGGGCTCAGTCTTCAAAGGTTTTTGTGTGGCAGACAGACAGAAAGACAGTCAAAGAAATTCCATAGAGCAGAGTTGGGTCTCCCTTTGCTTGGCCAGCTATGGGGATCAGCTTCTCTCAGGGCCTGTCTATTCTGGGTTTCTCTGTAGCACCTGTCACTGCGGGGGGAGGGATAGCTCAGTGGTTTGAGCATTGGCCTGCTAAACCCAGGGTTGTGAGTTCAATCTTTGAGGGGCCACTTAGGGATCTGGGGCAAAATCAGTACTTGGTCCTGCTAGTGAAGGCAGGGGGCTAGACTCAATGACCTTTCAAGGTCCCTTCCAGTTCTAGGAGATAGGATATCTCCATTTAAAAAAAAAAAATTAATCACTGAACCTCTCAGTTACAATCTTTGGCTTGATCCTGCTCCTCTGAAGTCAACAGGAGTGGGAACATGCCCCTAGGCAGGGAGATGCATCATCTAAAGACAGGCAGCAGCACCATGGTGAGGCAAAGAAAATGATAAAGAGGAACAGGGTTTGTTTCCTCTAGTCTAGAGGGTTACACACTCCATTGCTGCTGCCGGCTGAGCTGGCAGGTGGGGGGAGTGGCAGGGACACAGTCTCTACCCCTGACCCTGTAGCCATTTCACCTACATTTAATGTTACCTAATCTAAGCCACTCCTCTTCCTCTCCTTGTTGCTTCAGCAGTTTCACATCAGCAACTTCCCGTGGCAGCCCATATGCTCAGAGGCGCCTGAGCAGTAGCACTGTGACATCATAAATAACTCACCCAATCAGCACTCCCTCCCTCAAGAAACCCAAACCCTAGTCTTAAACCTTAACCTCTAACCCTGCTGCCTGCCTTGGTCATCTCTCCCCTTCACATTTCCCCCTGGCTGCTGCAGGCAAAGGAATCTCTCTACCTTTGGCACCAAATGGGCACTGGCTAGCTAAATTACAAGTTTTGACTGGACAAAGGTAAAATGATCTTGCCTGAGACAGGCTTAGTGGGGCGGGACCGACAGTGCAAAGCTCCAGCCTCACTCCAATACAGCTTCCGATCTGAAGCAGTTCCCACTATTCCAGCCCTGAACCCCCATGACTCCCCACTGTGTCGGAGCACCTCAGTTCTGAGCCACAGGTTTCTTTTGCTGGTGCATTTCAACCAATAGGATTGAAGCATGTAAATGAACTAGAGCAGGAGTGGGCAAACTACGGCCCGCAGGCCATTTTAATTGGGCCCTCGAGCTCTCTCTGGGGAGAGGGATCTGGGGCTTGCCCCGCTCCAGCCAGGGAGCAGGGTTGCGGGCTGCTCTGCACAGCTCCCGGAAGCAGCAGCATGTCCCCTCTCCGGCTCCTACACAAAGGGTCAGCCAGGAGGCTCCACTCCGCACACTGCCCCCGCCCCAAGCGCTGCCTCCCCCAGCTCCCATTGGCCAGGAACCATGGCCAATGGGAGCTGTAGGGGAGGCGCCCGCAGACGGGGCAGTGCGCAGCAGAGACGCCTGACCATGCCTCCACATAGGAGCCGGAGGGTGGACATACCGCTGCTTCCGGGAGCCTCTTGAGGTAAGTGCCCCCCAGAGCCTGCATCCCGATCCCACCCCCGACACTACAAACCCCTCGATCCCAGCCCACACTCCTGCAACCCAAACACCTCATTACCATTCCCACCCCGGAGTCTGCACCCCCAGCCACAGCCCTCACCCCCTCCTACACCCCAACCCCAATTTCATGAGCATTCATGGCCCACCTTACAATTTCTATACTCAGATAATTATAATATGGAGATATACCTATCTCATAGAGCTGGAAGGAACCTAGAAAGGCCATCGAGTCGAGTCGAGTCCAGTCCCCTGCCTTCACTAGCAGGACCAAGTACCGTCCCCGATAGATTTTTGCCCCAGGTCCCTAAATGGCCCCCTCAAGGATTGAACTCACAACCCTGGGTTTAGCAGGCCATCTCTCAAACCACTGAGCTATCCCTACCCCCAGTGTGGCCCTCAGGCCAAAAAGTTTGCCCACCCCTGAACTAGAGGGTGTGAATGATGACTGGCTGCGTTATCTCTGATGTCACAATCCCCACCTGCCTAGAGCATGCAATGGACACAGTAAGGAAATGAGGCTTTTCCAATGTTTTGGTTTACTGACTACCCCCAAAATCAATGGGGTTCTTCCCACCGACGCTTCAAATGTTTCCAATAATTGTGAAACTGATTGGATGTGGTCTTCAAAAGTTATCGTGTTACAGGCAGACAAACAGAAATGCCATCAGGTTGAGTATTAGGCCTCACTTCCTTGGCTGACTAGCAAGGAGAATGGACAGTGAATGAGGAAAGTCCTGCTTATTTTTGCATGGGATTCCTAGCAGAAATAAAAACAAACATGCGGCGAGCAAAGTAGATGAAAACTCAAAACTTCACTTACGTTTTTTCATTTTCACAATCTATATACTCCATTCTCTCAGAGCCTGCTGGAAGGGGGAGTAGGGTCTTCCCTTTTACTTGACCAATAACCACAAAAATGTTACTTTTCAGGCTGTGGACATGACGCATAATGTCCTGTGACACCACATGTGGCCAGCTGTGATGATTCTTCTGGTTTGCCAGGACTGGTGCTACTACCTGTAATATAAACCATTGAGCCAGTTTACAGCAGATAAGTAATAAAGAAGAAAAAGCCAAGTGGGACTGAATAGCTCACGAGCCCCAGAGCCTTTCATCAGCCAGCCACCAAACTGGATCCTGTGTGCCCACATGAAATGAGCATGGAGGGGGTTCAGGCTGGTTCCTAATGGACTGGCATTCATATAACACCCATTGTAATTGTCAGCCCTGTTGGCAATCGGAGCAGTCTCCAAGGACTGAATGAGCCACAGCAAGTTATTTCTTCTCTACCCCACAGTAGCAGTCCTTGCAGTTTATATTTGGGACATGTATGAAGAAGCCTGCACCTCTGCCCCCAACACTCCACCTGTTTTGTGGATAATTATTGGGTTTGTAGGCTCAGTACCTTTCAAAAGGACACAATTTAGTTATAAAACCCCAGAACTCCTCTGTAGCAGCATTTGCTCCTTGCTTCTGCATTTATCAATGTCTAGAACAAAGAGCTCAGAAATCAAAAGATTATTCCCAAATAAAAAGCTAATTCAGCAGGAGTTATGCTGGAAAGTGTGTGATGTTGGAGTCCTACCACCACACACCAAAACAGTATTTCTTACTTATATTCTACACCTTTCAAAAACCCAAACATTTGAGAGTCTGGAAAGGAACAGAAAAGAGATCCAGCCAATTCCACACAGCACTTCATCACTCACTATCTGCCCACCTGCTTTACATCCACATGGCTCTAACTAGGAATGGGTGAACGGATGGCTCTAGGCTCTTGTCCTTTATTAGTCATTTTAAAATGTTCCTTGTTTTTACTGGATTTGGGATTCGTTTCTAACTCCTCCATGCAAGAGGGCTCAGTCTGCTTTTAAAAAGAGCATGTTAAAGGTCTGAGCACCATGTATGTTCAAAAGCACAAACTGTGACTCTATGGAACTGCAATCCTAACTGCATCTAGGCCAGGGGTCTCAAACTCAAATGACCACAAGGGCCACATGAGGACTAGTGCATTGGCCCAAAGGCCGCATCACTGACACCCCCCTTGCCGCCCCTGACCCCGCCCCCACTCCACCTCTTCCATGAGGCCTCGCCCCTGCCCCATCTCTTCTCCACCTCCTCCTCCAAGCGGTTTTAATAAAATATATACACTCAGTAAAGCCCCCCCACTGCACTGGGCTGCACCACCACTCCACCCCTCTGCTCTGCCTCTTCCAGGGGTGACAGGTTTGTAGAAATTTTGGTGGTGCCCAGAACCTGCATCCCCCAAACTCCACCCCCACCTTCCTGAGACTCTGGGAGGGAGTTTGGATAGGGGAGGGACTCTGGGGTGCAGACTCTGGGATGGAGTTTGGGTGCTGGGTTCAGGCTCCGGGCTGGGGCAGGGGGTGGGGGGCTCAGGCTTTGGGATGGAGTTTGGGGATAGGAGGGAGTGCAGGGGGGAGGACTGTGGGATGAGGGGTTTGGGGCATTGGAGAGGCTCAGGGCATTGGAGAGGCTCAGGACTAGGGCAGAAGGGCAGGGGAAGGGCAACCTGCCCTGGCCCTAGTGAAGGTGGCACTAGGACCCTGCGGCAGCAGGTGATGCTGGAAGCTGGCAGAGGAGAGTGGAGCAGAGTCAGCATGAGCTGCAGGCTTCAGGCGGTGAGGGGGCAGCAAGTGAGACCGGGGGACACTCGGGGGAGGTGTTTGGGGGTGGCAGGCGGGGCCAGGGGAGAGATCTGGCCCCAAACATTGGGAAGCAGTGCCCAGGGAGCTTAGCTGCCACATAAAATAACCTGGGGTGGGGGGGTTAGGGGTTCGGGGCGACGGGGGGAAGTGATGGGGGGGGGTGAGGTGCGGCGGCAGGGGGGCGGGGAGGGGGGGGGGGGCGTGGGGAGCTTGGCGGGCAGGGAAGAGCTCCGTGGGCCGCGTGTTTCAGACCGCTGATCTAGGCTATGGGGGATCCTTCAGTGCCTCTTGGTGTCTGCTCCTTTCACCTGTCATTGGAGGTTCCTTCCTGCAGGCTCTCTCATATGCCAGGAGAGTGGCAGCTGCAGGCTTTGATGACAGTTTTCTTAAGGGGGAAGCCATCCTAACAACCCATCCCAAAGCCTGGACTGTGGTCCCATATTTTGACTGAAATAAGACAGTTCCTGTGTCAGTATTGTTCTTAAGCCTCATGATCTTCCATGCTAAACTCAGCTGCACGCCTCAGGTGTTCAGACGGCTGTGGGGACAATGCCTTTCATGACCTCCCCAATACTGCCTGTGGCTTTTGCTGAAAAGCTAAAGGCTAGTCCCATTCAGTCCAGAAGTGATCCAATGGGATCATATTCTGTATCCACCCATGCTATGTGCTCAGTGAAGTTCCTCCACAAGAACAACTTACAGACCTTTCTACTGGAAGGTGGGTAGCGGTCACTTCCACAGCATTTATTCATCCTGTGCTGATTGAGAGCTGTAAAGCTGCTACTTGGAGCTCAGCTAAAGCATTATTGTCTTGATGCTGTGTTAAGATCGGACTGGATTTTCTGTTGCTAGTGGAGATAGCCAACGCCTAGGGAGGACAGCATGCCAGTTTCTCTTACGGAAGCTGTTATATGTCCTTTGTTCAAAAAACCAACACTTAACTTTGACACTCTGGCTGACAATTGCCCAGTGTCTAATCTTCCAGTTCTGGTTAAGATTAGACACAGAACACCTTGCAGAACACCTAGATGTCTCAGGTCTCTTTAACTCTTGTCAATAAGGGCACAGAACAGATATTGCTCCAGCAGAAATTATCTCACCCTAGGGATGGAAGGAGACTGGGTTTCCAGGCTGATATGATTAAATCTACCAGCTGCTTTCAATACCATTGGTCCTAAGCTGCAGAATGTAACAGGAGCAGATGGGGTTGTTCTCTGGTGACTCCTTTCCCTCCAGAAGGTGGCTTTAGGAGACTTTTCTTCATCACTGAGGGCACTCATCTGGAGCCCAGCAAGTTCCCCACGTGTCTTTACTCTTGTTCCACTTGTGTGCAAGGCCATTAGAAAGGTTAATGAGAGGATATGGGAGATCAGTGCTTTCAGTATGCTGACAGCCAGCAGTGCATCTGTCTGATTCAAATCAGCCACTGTTCTGTGATGTCTGAGTGAGATTGGGACTTCAATGAGAGCTAACTGGCTGAAGCTCAGTCCAAATAAGACAGAGGTAATGTTTATTGGTTGGAGGAAACAACCAGAAGATACGACAAGGATTGTATTAGCCACTGTGACTGAGGGGATATTGGAGCCTAGCTCTTGCTAGATGATCATAATCATATAGCAGCAGCTTCTAGGAAGGCTCTTGTCCATCTTCATCTGTACTGAGGTTGTGCGTTTCTTTCAGGTGAGGTCCTTGTTACCATTATTCATGCTGTTATCACCTCGGGATTAGAGTACTGTAATGCACTCTACATGGGGCTTGGCCTTAAATCAACCCAGAAACTGAAGCCAGTGCACAATGCAGTGTATCTTGGCAGCAGCACATGACGTCTGTGTTCTGGGACCTCTACTGCCAGCCTATTGGTTTCCAGGTGGAGTCCAAAGAGTTGGTTTTACCCTTGGTTAAGATGGCCTTTTCAAAATAGTCACCATCTCAAATTATTCTCAATAGGATTGAAACCATCGGCTGCCCTTACCAAAGATGGACACTTCTTCCCACTGTTCCCAACTGGAGTGAAGCTATGCTGGAGGCAGAGAGGCGCAGCAGAATGCAGGAGTAGGCTATCTTTGCTAAAGGCAGCCTGTGGCTTCAGTCCCGATGAGAACAGGAGATGGCAGCCATTTTGAAAGAGGGCAATTCTTGGTAAATTTTTCTAGAGCAGAACTTTATTCCTCAGCCTCTGCTGAAGGGGAAACTTTCAATTATGAGAAATAATGGATAAAGTTACCATTAATTCTAAATATCTATATATTCATCTATCTGTATTTTCAAAAACAACTAATTATTGCACCAGATTTTCTCAAGATTCACCTTTCTGCCAATTTCTCTGTTAATAGACAATGACTGAGCAGAGTCTAACAAGCCGCTAAAGTTCTTAAAGGACCGATTTTAAAATTAATTTTCATTCATAAACTAATTAATGGATTTATGTTTAACTTCTCTGAGAAGTCATTCGAAATTCAAGGAGCAAGTGCTGTAATTGTGGGGAAGGTGCAAGGATGCTGTCATACGTAATAAAAAAACTGAATCCCTGTCATTGATGGAAAAGTCAACCTTAACTACAGAGCTGTGGCCACCATCTCCATAATTCCTGTGTTCACTCAGTACGGTGTTCTCACGTTAACAGTCACACACAGCGAGGAACTCACGGTATTTAGTACACTAGACTATAGCCTAGGCTAGGGAACAGCCACACAAATTATAAAAAAAAAAAAATCCCCAATAAAACAGTGAACTTAATTGCGTGACATCCCAACTGCCAGGGCCATACATGTTACTGCAGCAGAAAAGGTGTCACTACATCGGGCTCTGGTCAGGCACCCTGGCCAGCAAAAGGAGAGATTCTTCAGACTCCTTCAAGTCTTCCACGCAGGTCATTGAAGACAGCCTAGCCAGCAAGACCAGTGTTCATTCCACTTGGGTACCGTGCTCCTTCAGAGAAGCAAGGGTTTGGCTGACAGGGCAGAGCAGGAGAATGGGAAGATGAGAGAATCACATGAAGATCTTCAGCAGAGGGTTGAGCCTGCTCAGCAGCTCTGCTTGCAGCTCTGCGCTGCTCCTGCACTGCCTTCAGGCCCAGCTCGGTCCCTCTGCCAAAGAGCACATGTGACACAAGCAGAGGCGTTCCCATAGGAGGCATCACCACAGAGCTGCGGGCTCAGCTGCATGGCCTGCCCCACCCTGGGTGGAAGGGCCTGCTCCTGTCCCCAGTGTGAGTGGCTGATTCAGCCCAATAGTGCAGTTTGTTCACATCAGAGAAGAGTCACGAATGATCAAACTGAGTGTGGATTTTCTATAGCACGTTGGGTTCCTGAGTGAGCACAGGGACTGAGAGGGGAGGCTTTGCACCTCCCTGATGTGATGCTGGGACAGACAGAGGACAGAGGGGCCACAGTAGCAGGTTAGAGCAGCCTGCGGACAGCCCTAGCTTGCCCTCCCTACCTCCCACTGCCATAGTCCCTATGGGCCTCACTGTAGCAGGGGATCCCTGGGGTGCAGGCCTGTCTCTTCCTGCCCTCAATCTGCCCTGAAACATCCCCTGTACCAGAAGAATCTATGGGGTTGGCACTGAGCCCCTGATGCAATTCACCCAGGAGAGCCATGCATCCCCTTGGTGCCAGCCCAGCTTCACCCTACTCTGCACACACAGCAGGTGCAAAGCGATTGCACAGGGGAGGAGGAGGAGCCTCCTTGGTTGAGTCCTCTTGAGCCTGCCTCTCTCTATTTTCAAGAAAACCAGGAAGTTCAAACACAAAAGACACTTTGTGAAAAACAGTTCAGGTGGCTGAGAGACAGTGAAGCAAAGCCCAAACGCACAATGCCAGGAAACACAGCACAAAGCCATTCACCTACATCCTCTCACTCACTCACACACTGCCCATTCCCCCAGCCGACCAGTCCTACTCAGCTACTGTCACCACAGTCAGACCCTTAACTCTACCCTCCGTGGAGTGCCATGAAACAATGCTTACATCTCCCGGACAAAAAGCTACATAAAGAAATATGCATGGCAGAGATCAGTACATGCACCCTGCTCAGGACACATGACCAAAGGAGCCCCAGTGACATCAATCTAAAACTATTCATTACACCCAAAAAATTTTACATAACAGCTGGAGTTTACAAGTCCTCTCATATGCTACCTGTCACCATTTACAAACAAAGTCACAGCACACAAACACTGCAATCTGTGCAATTATGATTTACCAAATTGCAGAACCCATCAAAAAGACTGAGATGTAATATTGCTCCACATAAACAAATATGCTACCCCACAAAATCAAAATAACTTGGTTGGTAGCCTACAACTGTGAGCTGAAGGTTCAATGTCTTAATATAACAATGTCAACTCCAAAATACTGCCACATTCACACCTATTTCCACATACACTCTTATCATTGTGTAGATTTCCCATCTTAAATTAATACTGAACACATTCAAAATAAATGTTTATTTAAAAAAAAATTCATTAGGTGACACCTCTAGTGGGAAAAATACTGGTAACATATTTTAGTTCACAATATTAAAATTACAAACAAAAGGACATATTAGTTGTGATTCTTAACAAGTCCTAAACGGAAATAACCCAGATTCAAGCTACCCATGAGAAATACAGATTAATCCCATAGGAACACTGGCATTAAACAGGCCCTGTCTACAGGTGTGTTTTGATTTTGTAAACACTTCCCTTCTGGGCTTACAGATGGCAGAGTTAAGGGTATCTGGGTGGCCTGTGAGTGTGGATGAGTAGAACAGCTTTTCTCTGGGAATGGATGGTATCTGGGAACAGGGATGTGTGGGGCTGATGTACCGAGGTATATGGCGTTACACTGTGTTGTGTGCGTTCCAGTTTTGCATTGTTGTCCCTTAGTGACTTGCTCTTCTTGATGTTACCTTAACATTGCACACAACCCCTTAGCAACTTGTTTTTTTTACCCCTGTGACCTGTGTCCCTGGGGACACCCCTGGGTGAGTCACCACAGCAGGGACTGACCCTGAAATCTCTGATTCCCCAAGCATGAGCTGCTACTCCCTGAGCTAAAAGACCCCACTGCTTGGCCAGGCTACAGCTCCTTAGCCTGCACCTCCGTCTCAGCCAGGCTGAGGGGACAGAGCCTTGAGAGTGGGGATGGGTCACAGACCTCTGAACTAAGGTGGGAACCAGAGAGATTCCCTTCTGGTGCCAGGTCAGCCCAGG
Organism: Trachemys scripta elegans; assembly: GCF_013100865.1. NCBI lineage: Eukaryota > Metazoa > Chordata > Testudines > Emydidae > Trachemys > Trachemys scripta. Next base: position 10,210,759 of record NC_048311.1, on the reverse strand, counting down.
GACCTGGGGCACTAGCACAGCCAGGCTGGGCACCTCGCTGGCTCCCTGGGCTGCTATAGACTGGGAGCCAGGCCAGAAGGGGGACAGCCGCAACAAGGGGTAGGTCCCTGCCAGCCGCCAGGACCCAGAACCGCGGAGGGGAAGGGGCTGCTCCTGGGATCCCATCCATCCGCCCCCGCGCTGGGGCTTCCCGCGGCCCCCTTACCTCCTCCACCAGGGTGGCGAAGTGCTCCAGGGAGGAGGCGGGCAGGTCCCCGTAGAGTAGTTCCCCGGGGCCGGGCGGGGCGCTCAGCGGCCCGGGACCCCTGCGGAGGAAGAACAGCGCCTTGCTGCGGCCGGGGCTGGCGGGGAGCTGGGTGCTGAGCGCCAGCTGCCCCGCCGGGCTCAGCGTCACCACCAGCAGCGGCGGCTGCCCCGCGGCGCCCTCCAGGAAGCCCCGCAGCAGGGGCTGCGCCTCGGGGCTACCCACACAGCGCTCCCAGCGCTCCGGCTTCAGCCGCAGGCTCCGCAACACGCGCTCCCCGAGCAGCCGGACGCGGGGATCCAAGCCGGGGGCGTCCTCCGCGGGGGACCCCTCCTCCTCCTCCGGGCCGGCCATGGCGCTGCAGGCAGGACACCCCGGAGCGGGGGCTGCGCTCTGGTCCCGGAGCTGGGGACTAAGCTCGGGGCAGGGTCGGGGAGGGGGCTGCGCTCGGGCACGGTCCGGGGAGAGGGCTGCGCCCGGGTCCCGGAGCTGGGGGCTGCGCTCGGGCACGGTCCGGGAAGGGGGCTGCGCTGCGGGCCTGGGGCTGCGCTTGATGCTCCGCCGAGGCTCCTTGGCGACCGTGTGTACAGGGCGGAGCTGCGGTTGCTCTGGGGACTGGACGCGGCTCCTCCTCAGCCTGAGGCAGCCGCCGGGGCCGCTCCGGTTCCCTCCGGCTGGCAAGCCTTGAGCGGCAGGAGGTGGAAGCTTGTGGCTCCACCGGGGTGGGTGTTTCATGATGAGTGCAGGGGAGGGATAGCTCAGTGGTTTGAGCATTGGCCTGCTAAACCCAGAATTGTGAGTTCAATCCTTGAGGGGGCCACTTAGGGCCCTGGGGATTGGACTAGATGACCTCCTGAGCTCCCTTCTCAACCCTGATAGTCTATGATTCTATGACTGTGGCACATGCCTGGCCCTGGGTCCCAGAGGTGTGCCTGTGCTGTGTCCTAGTGCCATCACTCTGCCAGCCACCTGCACCTGGCTCGCCTGGGGTTTGACTTCTTTGTCCCAGCATGGCCAGATGTCCTGATTTTATAGGGTCAGTCCCAATATTTGGGGCTTTTTCATATATAGGCACCTATTGCTCTTCCACCCGGTCCCAATTTTTCACACTTGCTATCTGGTCACCCTAAGTGTGCATAGGCACTAGAACTGGGGTGCTGGAACTAGAAGGGGGGACTGCCACACTCCCTGGCTTGAAGTAGTTTTCATCATATCCAGGGTTTACAATTTGGTTCACTGGTGCATGTGCACACACACACACTCTCTCTCTCTCTCTTTCTCCAGCACTCCTCCCAGTGGGGGGGGGGGGGGGGGGCTGGCGAGTTCTGTGGTGTTCCATGGCCTGCCCTGCCGGCTACAGCTTTGGAGGTGACACAAAGGAGTGGACTGTGCTTGCACTTGGATTTCAACCTGTGGTCCATGAACCCTGGGGGTTTGCAGACTAATTTCCCAAAGGGGTCTGCCAATGAAACAAGGTTGAACCCCCCTGCTCTAGTGCTTTGTGCCTGAGGGAGCCTTTGCAGCATTGGGATGTCACCAGAAGCTGAACGTCCTTCCAAGGGGGTTGACTGGAAGGGGGAATTGGCCTGGTCCTGCTGGGCAGCATTGGTGCTAGAGTTCCTCTGCACAGCTTTGTTTGCAGAACTGCAGGGACAGGGTTTCTGTCAGGGTTCGTCCCAGGTAGTGCAAACCCCAAGATCACATTCCTGCCTTCTAGCAGAGTGGGCTGCATGCAGCTGGGCAATAGTTTTAGCAATTTCTTGTGCAGGAGGCAGTTTTTTCTTTGTGGCATAGAAGCCTGCAGAGCTTTCTCTTGTGCTTTGAGAGCCAGTCTGACGCTCCCTGCTGCATTTATTGTGACCTACTGGGAAGGTGTGTGTGACGGGTTCAGTCACAGAGATCCCCCTTGGGGCTGTTACCTGATGTGCTGAAATTACCTCTGAGCCCATTTTCCCTGCCAGCTTGGGACTACCAGAACCCTGCCTTTTGAGCCTAGCCTGCTGCAACACAGACTCAGGGTCTGAATCACACCCCCAAAGCTGCAGGCTTTAAGTGAAAACTGCTCAGCAGGTTACCTACCTCCAGCACCCAGTTCCCAATGGGATCCAAACCTCAAATAAATCTTCTACTCTGTATAAAGCTTATACAGGGTAAACTCATAAATTGTCCACCCTCTATAACACTGATAGAGAGATATGCACAGCTGTTTGCTCCCCCAGGTATTAATCACTTACTCTGGGCATATTAATAAACAAAAAGGTTATTTTATTAAGTATAAAAAGTAGGATTTAAGTGGCTTCAAGTAATAACAGACAGAACAAAGTAAGTCACCAAGCAAAATAAAACAAAACACGCAAGTCTAAGCCTAATACATTAAGAAACTAATTACAGGTAAGATCTCACCCTGAGAGATATTCCAATAAACTTCTTTCCCAGACTAGACTCCTTCCTAGTCTGGACCCAATCCTTTCCCCTGGTACAGTCCTTGTTAGTTCTAGCAGACATCTTAGGTGGTAAACAGGGGTATTCTCATGACTGGGACTCTTTGTCCTGCTCCACCCCCTTTTATAGCTTTGACACAAGGAGGGAATCTTTTGTCTGTCCAGGTCCCCACCCCGCCATCTAAATGGAAAAGTACCAGATTTAAGATGGATTCCAGTATCAAGTGACATGATCACGTCCTGTGAGATCCCAGCCTCCATTCTTCCTGGGCTGGCCCACAGGAATGTTTTCAGGTAAACAGAGCCATTTACAGTTTGATTCTGAAGCACCCTTAATGGCTTCTACTTAATATGTTTACATCAGTAATACAAGTTTATATCTTATTCTCCTAACTCCAGACATAGAAATAATACATGCAAATAGGATGAACACACTCAGTAGATTATAGGCTTTGTAGTGATACCTTACAAGAGACCTTTTGCATAAAGCATATTCCAGTTACATCATATTCACACTCATAAGCATATTTTCATAAAGAATATGGAGTGCAATGTCACAGTGTGTTCAGTCTTCATGGCTCTGCAGCACAGTTCTACTCTTGTTTGGTTGATCTGGGGCTCATTCGGAAATGTCTGAGTTCTAAGTTTTCCCAGAGTGACCTGTAGGGTCCGGGTATGGCAGTGAGTTTCTTTGGGCTGGCTGGCTAGATAATATGGCCAGATCAGCACTTTATCTCAGAGATGTGCAGTGGGACTCTTAGCTTTGGGCAACTGTTCCAGTAGGGCTGGCAGGTCACCCATGTGTAGATCAAAGAGAATGGAGCGGAGATTCCTCCTTTATTCCCCTTTCTTGCTTGAAAGGCCTCCATTAGCCTACTGTTTATTTTTAGCCTGCCTTAGATGCATGGCACATGATTTAATGTCCTATGTTTTCCCACCAGTTCCATTTTGTAGCAATTGAAGATTCGATCCTGGGTGCCTGACTGAGCCAAAGGCTTTTCTTGGCCCCCGGAAGCAAGCCAGCATCTCCCGTTTTGTTTTTTTTTTTAACGTTTTTACATGTTTGGTTAAAAGGTAGGAATAAATGGTCAGTTTTCAGAATAGAGGGGGGTAAATAGTGGTGTCCCCCATGGGTCTGTACTGGGACCAGTCCTATTCAACATATTCACAAATGATCTGGAAAAAGGGGTAAATAGTGAGGTGGCAAAATGTGCAGATGTTACAAAACTACTCAAAAAGAAGAACAGGAGTACTTATGGCACCTTAGAGACTAACAAATTTATTAGAGCATAAGCTTTCGTGGACTACAGCCCACTTCTGTAGTCCACGAAAGCTTATGCTCTAATAAATTTGTTAGTCTCTAAGGTGCCACAAGTACTCCTGTTCTTCTTTTTGCGGATACAGACTAACACGGCTGTTACTCTGAAAACTACTCAAGATAGTTAAGTCCCGGGCAGACTGCAAAGAGCTACATAAGGATCTCTCGAAACTGGGTGACTGGGCAACATAATAACAGATGAAATTCAATGTTGATAAATGCAAAATAATGCACATTGGAAAACATAATCCCAACTATTCATATAAAATGATGGGGTCTAAATTAGCTGTTACCACTCAAGAGACAGATCTTGGAGTCATTGTGGATAGCTCTCTGAAAACATCCACTCAATGTGCAGCGGCAGTCAAAAAAGCAAACAGAATGTTGGGAATCATTAAGGGATAGATAATAAGACAAAAAATATCTTGCTGCCTCTATATAAATCCATAGTACGCCCACATCTTGAATACTGCGTGCAGATGTGGTCTCCCCATCTCAAAAAAGATGTTTTAGAATTGGAAAAGGTTCAGAAAAGGGCACTAAAAATTATTAGGGGTATAGAATGGCTGCTATATGAGGAGAGATTAATAAAACTAGGACTTTTCAGCTTGGAAAAGAAATGACTAAGGGGGATATGATGGAGGTCTATAAAATCATGACTGGTGCAGAGAACGTAAATAAGGAAGTGTTATTTACTCCTCATAACCCAAGAACTAGGGGTTAACAAATGAAATTAATAGGCAGCAGGTTTAAAACAAACAAAAGGAAGTATGTTTTTCACATTACACAAAGTCAACCTGTGGAACTCCTTGTCAGAGGATGTTGTGAAGTCTAAGAGTATAACAGGGTTCAAAAAAGAACTAGATGAATTCATGGAGGATAGATCCATCAATGGCTATTAGCCAGAATGGGCAGGGATGGTATCCCTAGCCTGTTTGCCAGAAGCTGAGAATGGGCAACAGGATGGATCACTTGATGATTACCTGTGCTGTTCATTCCCTCAGGGGCTCCTGGCACTGGCCACTGTCAATATGAGCTAGCATGCATCTATCTACCCCAGGCTGATCTTCCTCCTCCCAGAGGCCACCATGGTTAGTGCAAGGAGGGTGGTTCTGGGCTCCTTGGGGCCACAGACAGGGAGGTGAAAATGAACAAGCCCAGTGTTTGTGTATATTTATCTCTCTCTCACACACACACACACACACCCCCACCCACCTTCAGATCCAGGACAGAGATTTGTGGTGGGTTTCACAAGATTGAGTCCAATCTTTCCAAAAGACAATGTGGTAAAGAAAGTGAGCCTTGAGGCAGTCACATTACAGAGCTGCATTCTAGTCTCTGCTTTGAGCTCATACATTCTCCCATCCCCCACTTAGCTGTGAAGCAGGAGAATTATAGCTATTCTCTCCCCGAAAGGGCTGTGAGCATGAAAGACACGGAAACATGAAGAGCAAGGATTACAACCAAGGGGCTCTTGTCTCTGCCAGTAGCCAAGCGCCCCTTCTACCAGGCGCTATGTGGGGCAAGTCTCTCTCAAGGCAATCAGCATCAGATAGTTTGCTGGTTGTGGGGGAATATGTGACAGACCTGCAGACTGTGTGAGTGTCGCAAGAGGCATTGTGCTTTGCAGGCTTGGGTGAGCAGAAGGCAGAAGCCAGCCCCAAGTCTAGACCAGTAGCCACCTGCTTATGGTCTTCATGGCATATCCCCACCCTATCATCTCATTCACTATCAAGATGTCTAATTCCGCTTCTGATCACCCCCTTGTTATTTTTTAAAATAAGCCCCTTGGTGCTTTCTCTCACACTGCCCCACAAGCTTGGGAAAGCTCCCCGTAAATATCTGCAAAACTAAGAGTATGCATACACTATGCGGAACAGCTATAGCGCCATAGGGCAGACGGTTCCTACATCAACAGAAAGGGTTTTTTCTGTCCCTATAATTAATCCCTCAGATGCAGTAGCTAGGTTAATGAAAGAATTCTTGGGCATGACATTTTCAAAACAGCCCTCAGTGTGTAACTAGCTCTAAGTTGGAAGTGTAGACCAGGCCTAACTATTCCACTCCTTCAAATTCTCCAGGCCTATAGAAGCTTGACAAGTCAGGCTGCTGATATGCTGAGACCACTGCCCTTCACACTGCTCACCCTTGTCTCCTTGTGCTCCCCCCTTGTCTTAGAGACTGTAAACTCTTTGGCAGCAAGAACTGTTTTGGTGTGTTTGTACAGCACCTAGCACTATGGTACTACAAATCATGCTGGGATCAGTACAGCTAAACTGGCTGTAGACATACTACTCACCACATGGCCGAGAGTCTCAGGGTGAAAACCTGGGCCATTAAGGGGCCAAGATTGTCACCCTACAACTGCCCTGGATCTGACGCTGTAGGTGTGGGTGGGACTGGCCCCCGCAGATACTCCCTCCACTAGAGGGAGTAACACGATATTGGAACTGGAAAAGGTACAGAAAATGGCAACAAAAATGTTTAGTGGCATGAAACAGCTTCTGTATTAGGGGAGATTAATAAAACGGACTTTAAGGAAGTGTTATTTACTCCTTCTCATAACACAAGAACTAGGGCTCACCCCATGAAATAGTCTGCATATTTAAAACAAAAGGAAGTGTTTTTTTTTCCACACAACGCACAGTTAACTTGTGAAACTCTTTGCCAGGGGATGTTGTGAAGGCCAAAAGCATACCTAGGTTTAAAAAAAGAACGAGAAGTTCTTGGAGGATAGGTCCATCAATGGATGGGCAGGGATGGTGTCCCTAACCTCTGGTGGCCAGAAACTGGGAGTGGACAACAGAGGATGGATCACTTGATTACCTGTTCTGTTAATTCCCTCCAGGGTAACCTGGCATGGGTCACTGGTGGCAGACAAGATAGTGGGCTAGATGGACCTTTGGTCTTGGCTCTTATGTAATGCTGTCCGCTGGAGCTGGTCCCTACTGTGCACATGCTCACTCCGCCTAGGGCAGTGGTACCACCTCAGCCAGCAGCTCGTTGTGGGGCATGTTGCTGGGTCTTCCAAAACCAGCACAAAGCCCCATTTCCTGTAAGACTCCTAGAGCCAGAGGGCAGCTCTGGGACATGCAGCCCCTGGCTGGGAAGGACACAGGGCTTCCCAGCCTAGTGAGAGGAGCCTAGATTGTGCCAGCCATTGCTGCAGAGCAGTGCTAAGCACGGGGAAAGGAAGGCAGCGGGTTTCTTTATGTGGTCAGCATGGACAGAAGCCAGCTGTGCTTCTACACCTGTCACTTCTGCTCCACTGCCCAACACACAGCTGGGCTGCTGTGTGTTGGGCAGTGGAGCAGAAGTGACAGGTGTAGTAGCAGGGAGAAAATGTTCCACGGCACATCACTTACTTTTGTATCTGGGTGAGGGTAGCAGTTAGCTCTGCGGCCCTGGCCAAGCTCTAGCCACAGCAATTCACCTCTGCCCCACAAGACATGCCTCTAACTTTGCAATTAGAATGACAATACTGTAAGTATCTTTGGCCCTACCCACCCCTGCACAGCTTCTCACAGGGTACTGAGTAACTTTTCCATTAATTCACTAAGTAATTAGCATCAGTAAAGAGCCAGGATTGCTGTTGCCTCAGTGTGGAAGACTAGTACAGCACATGGGTTTTTTTCTATTCTTATTCACTCCCTCCATTTATTCATGACTTGTTGGCAATGGCTCTATAGACTTGTGAAACAATTCCTACCCTCATCTGGAGGGTTGCTGCATTGAACAGGTTCAGATTTTCCAAGTACTTCTTTGCCTGCATTTTAGTAATAGCTTTACCTAAAAAGTTCTGAGAGACTTCTTACTAGTGTATTGTCACTGTGCCTTGTTAAACAGCAGCTATTTTACACTACATAGGGTTGCCCTCTTAGGAGATAAATAAATGATAACAGGGATTAGGTTATCAGAATTCAGAGCAATGAACAAAAGATGGCTCTAAGTGGCACAGGGTCTCAAAGCCTCCTGACTTTTTGCAGTATTGAATTGTACTTGTCAGTATAGCTTCCCTCTGTAGATGTTACAGCCCTACTAAACCACAAATGATTTGTTATTTAGCCAATTTGTCTCAATTTTCACTCTGAAGATTTAACATTCTTAAAGCTTTGCTACCACTATTTCTTGAGCAAACCTTTCATGTAGGATTAGTTGCTTAAAATTAGCTTTCGGTACAAGAAAAAAAACTTCTGATTAAGCCAGACAGTTAAGCAGGGTCTCCCCATAAATGCACTTGCAACTGTTGTAGTAACCACACAGCTGAGCTGAGCAAGGAACAGAACTAGTTTGACACATCTGATTCAGAGATCCAAGGTCAGAAGGAGCCACTGTGATCATCTAGTCTGACCTCCCATAGAGCACAAGTCACAGAACCCCCCCTGGAATAATTCCCTTTGAACTAAAGAATCTCTTTTTTTAAAAAGATCCACTCTTGATTTAAAAGTTGTCAGTAATGGAAAATCCTTCATGGCCCTTGGTAAATTGTTCCACTGGTTAGCAGAGGAGTGCTGTTCTCTCAGCAGCACACCTTCGGTTATGTTAGTTCACTTGTGAACCTTCCCTTTCCCCTTATCCAGTACTTGATCAGCTGGATGGGACTCAGTCTTTTGCTGTCTAACCAGCCATGTGGCCCTCTGATTGAAAAAAGCTTTCCAGCAATTCTGTCCTATTTAGCACTTCAGTCTCTACCCCTTGGAGCACTAGAGGAGATGCATCCAACTTGGTATCAGCTCCTTATTTATACTAACAAAATGAGCTGATTGTGTGGCAGAGGAAGATTATTTTCCCTGAACTCAAGTGATACTGAGTAATGCTAGAGGGGGCATGAATCCCTACCCATAGCTCAAGAACGTGAGAGATTCTGGTCTTTCCAGCAGGGCTATGACAGCAATTTAGGATCAGGGTCATACTCCGCTATTCCCAGTTTTTGTTCACATCAGCACTATGAAGAGATCACATCTGCAAGGATCTGCTCGCTAGCAGAACTCGTAGAATCAAATTGAGAAAGCCATAGTAATAAAGATGAACACTGCAAAATTACTCGAGATTCCTGTGCTCAAGCCCAGTGAAGCTCGAGCTCCAAAATAAACGGTAAATAGGGTCCCATTTTATTGTGGAATTACCTCATCTTATCATTTGAGATCAGACCCTTATTTACATTGTTACATTCCCACAATTGAAGCAAGGGCTTTCCTAATGTACTCTGGGAAATTCCACAGCCCCATGGGGGTTTTGTGGACCTCACCTTCAGTGACTTCCTGTCATCACAACCGCTGTTACACACAACAGCTTCCAGTCTAAAACCAAAAAAATAAATAAAAACACTTGAGGGAAGAAAGGCAGCTGGAAGTTGACAGATGGCTGGTAGCACCAGCCAGAAACATGAATTGCATGTGCTGACACGGGGCAGAGACCTTGTCACTTCTTACTGTATACTTGGTAACATCAGCACAAGGGGGAACCCTGCCCATGTAGCAGTTGCAGGCATCGCCAGCCCATCACCACTGGCACCCCATGCCCTCACTTGGGGGGGGGTATGCAGCACTCCACACTCCCCAAAGCTGCTCAGAGCCACTTTCTTTCACACACTTGGCTCAGTTTGCTGTTTTAAGTTTCTTGCTCTGCCCTTCGTGATGGTTCTCTGCATGTTCCCGTTTCTTTGAGGCCGGGATCGACTTGCTAGCCTTGTTCTCGCTGTCCGCCAGCTTCTCTGAAGCTATAATAGCCTCTTTCAACAGGCGCAGCTCCCGCTTCTCCTTCCGCTCCTCCATTTCCACGATCTCATCAGCAAACAGAGCCTTCAGGGGCTGGATCAGCTTAGGGATGGTCACAAAGTCCCCAAAACATACCTGAAAAGCAATTAGTTTCAGATTGACATTCACAGGAAGGGGACACAGCAGAGGAATAGCATTTTGCTCTGTGCCTTTGTTTCCCCTTCCACCCTTTGTCTTGTCCATTTACACCTCAAACTCTTTAGACCAGGGACACTCATTATGTCTGTCCAGCACCCAGCCCAGTGGGGTCCAGATCGCAATACAGGGGCAGTGGGTGTTTCCTTTTTTATTTATCTCAGAATCCCCAGAGAAGGCATTGTGTAAAAAGATCTCTTCTTAGCATAAAGCAGGGAACACACAATATAAGAGTTAATGGCACCAATCCTTCGGCTAGTATTTGTTCAGTTCAATAAGTGCAACAAGTTCATGTTTAGTAGCCTTTTGCCATGTAAAGACACACCCAGAAAGAATGCAATGAGGTGAGGGGAAGGGGAGGATGATGGCACTCAGTGCACCGATTATACCTAAGATAGCAATAATGCTTTGACACGCCGGGGCACTTTGGAGAGGACAGTGGCCCACAGACAGGCAATCCCCCTGGATCGCACACAGGGGAGCATATCTAGAACACCGATTTAGAGAGGGCCAATGCATACAAAGGCATCTTTCTGGGAGACAACTTTCCCCATTTAGATGTGGTAATTGCTATGTAAGTGCTGCAGTGGCAGCAGAAAGCACTGGAAGGGTGGGCAGGAGGAAGGGGCACTGCTCTCTCAGAAGTCAGTGTTGGGGCACCTTGCTATGCTATTGGAGACCGGAGGGCTCTAATCCCCAGCCTGCAGAGGATTAAGTTAGTGCCACAGGGAATTCGGATACTAGACGTGTTTGCCCATCCGTCTGTTAGTCCTGACAATGCATGCACCTCGCTCACACAGAGGGAGGGTTCCAGCGTTGCCTGGGAGCGGCTGCTCTAACACTGCCCCACAAGGTTCCCTCTGGACAAGTGGCTTTTCAGTTCTTACTGGGCAAGTGGCACAGAAAAGCCATCTCCTTTCACACTCATCCTCTTGGCCTCTACACCAGTGGAACCAGGCAAGGCAGGCTCCTGGGCACAAAGCTGGCAGCCAGTGAACACTGCAGATGTGAACTCCCCTATGTTTGCAGCAATGCCAGGAAAGGACAATCGCTGCAAAACTAGCCTTCTTCAGAAGAGCTACCTCTGGACACCTCCCCAGCTGGCAAGTTTACCCAAGCATATTGATTGTGGCAACTGAAGACTTCACCTCCAGCTGCTGAGCAAACAGTCCACTTCTGGCAGAGATTCCCTGTACCCAACAAAGCGCTGCCAGTGGAACCCATTGTGCCCGGGAAGCTCACTGAAAGCCTACTATTCTGGGTTCAGCAACAGATCTGCAAAAAAGCCTGATTTTCAGTACAGCCCAGGTCCCTTAAGAGCTTGGCTCTAAGTTCCCAACTTACCCTCATGTGATCAAATGCGATTCCAACCTTGTCAGAGAAATCTGCACTGAAGAGTGGGATCTTGGCGTACCGCTGGCTGAAGTGATTGAGCATGATGAATTCTGCATTCATCTTCATCCCAACCCCAATCGCCTGGGACGTTGTGCTGCAAGGGGAACAAGACTGAATGGTTAGTGGAACTCTGGTGACTGCACGGTGAGGCCAGACAGCACAGCCCTCTCCATGAGGGGACCTGGAGGCAGCGTTACCAAGTGCTAAAGCCCCAGCCTTTACCCAACACAGGCAAAATGTGTCAGCTGGAGCTCAAGTGCACGAGAGCTTGAATTGCTCTTATTTGAATCAGCCAGTGCATGAAGACAGCTTGCCCATCAGCAGATGTGGCATACAGCGAGCGAGTCACACTTGCCCCTCCAGCAATGAGGAGGGGGCAAGCAAGGCTGCAGTGAGCTGGATGTTCACCATTTTTTAGAAGAATTCTGGGAGCATGGGGTTTACTTGAATGCTTGTCCCTGGAGGTGCCAGCTTGTTGTTCCCATCCTCCCCCGTTCCCCCATCCCAGGTACCTTAACCACACCCACATCCCTCCCCCTTACCCAAGATGCTGCACTTGGGTCTTCTCTGCACCCATGTAGGGCATAGTGCTCCCATTCTCACCCCCTTTGAATTGGGTATTCAGAAGGCACATACCAGTCCTGAGAGACGCAGCTCAGATAGGTCCTAAAGTGAATTCAAGAGTGAGAGGGGTGCCAAATGATCCAAGTCCTCATCCCAATGCCAATGGGTAACCAGCTAAGGGCCCCTCTAGCAGAGCACATTTCTCCAGCTAGCCAGCTGTACAGTAACCACTCCCTATCCTGAGGGGATGCCCCGTGTCCAGGTTACAGAACCAGTTCATTCACCATCAATAAGAGATCAAACGCTAACTGGGATCCTCCAGAGCCTGGAGATGTGTGCACCCAGGACATCCTGGGCAGCAGAAACCTCTTTCATCACCAGCTCTGAGGGCCAAGCCCAGTTCTGTATCTCACTCCTAGGAAGACAGAACCAGTTTCCTCAGAAATACCCTACCTATGCGTCTTCTCTACTGCCTCTTCTTCCATGCCATCCTCGAACGTTGCTTCATGGATCAACAGTGTAGCATCTTTTCCTGCATAAGACCATATACTCATTCTGTACTTGTGGTGGAACATACCACGTTGGGGGGAAGATTTATCAAGTAGACATGTACTATGTTTATTAGGGGACAAGTGTGCTTCTCTACTCTCCTCCCCCGCCCGCCCCAAAATACTTCCAGCAGTGAACCCAGAAAGAAAGGCAAAGATAATGCATCCCAACGCTCAGGGCCAGCTCCAGGGTTTTGGCCGCCCCAAGCAGCCAAACCACAAAAAAAAGCCACGATCGCAATCGCGGTCTGCAGCAGCAATTCGACGGGAGGTCCTTCGCTCCCAGGCAGAGTGAGGGACTGTCCGCCGAATTGCCACCGAATACCTGAACATGCCGCCCCTCTCCAGAGCGGCCGTCCCAAGCACCTGCTTGACAAGCTGGTGCCTGGAGCCGGCCCTGCCAATGCTTGTCCCACCTGACCAGTGTAGCTAGGGTTAGTTAATGTTTTCATCCCTCAGCTCAGAGGTAGCACACAAGTTAACATACAGAGCTGTTCTGTGCTCAGATTAGCATAGTCTCTACTACAGAGCCCAAGACCGCCTCCCTGCAGCATTTTGAGATGAGACACCCAACACCTGCAAGAGCAGATTAGGGAGGGTTTAATCGACATCTGTTTAGTGAGTGAAACAGGCTAACGGCTGTTGGCAAAGTGATTACAATGCGTTTTCAGCCAGAGTGCATTTTCAACTCACCCATTCGGACCAAGGCCTCGCAGGGCATCGTGTCACCAGAATAGACGATTTTCCAGCCAGATGTGTGTTTCATCGAACAAGCAAAGGCATTTTTACAGTGCCGGACCTCGCATGTCTGGAACTGAACAGAACCACAAGCGTTATCCACCATAGGTTATCCACCTACACTCTTCTCGCTGCCTTCTCCTGGCCGCCAGCCAGCTTACCTCCGCAAAGTCATACTTCTCCAGCAGTGGGTCAATGAGAGCTTCGGCTTTTGGTCCAATGACTTTCGCCCCTTCCACCAGAAACCTGGCAGGAATCATACTGCAGAGGAAAAAGGGGAGACGTTTAGGAAGTTAAGGCTACACTGAAAACCGTTCATGTCAGCAGAGCAGCACGTTCCATTTGGGAAACAGCAGCCTATTGTAGTACAGCGAGATTTCCCCAGGACAGGTCCACTAGGTCTGTGCTGGGGCGTTCACGTTTTATTTTTGTAGTGCCCATCTTTAAAAAAGGGAAGGAGGATCCGGGGAACTACAGGCCAGTCAGTCTCACCTCAGTCCCTGGAAAAATCATGGAACAGGTCCTCAAGGAATCAATTCTGAAGCACTTGGAGAGGAAAGTGATCAGGAACAGTCAGCATGGATTCACCAAGGGGAAGTCGTGCCTGACTAACCTAATTTCCTTCTATGAAGAGATAACTGGCTCTGTGGATGAGGGGAAAGCAGTGGATGTGTTATTCCTTGACTTTAGCAAAGCTTTTGATACGGTCTCCCACAGTATTCTTGCCGCCAAGTTAAAGAAGTATGGGCTGGATGAATGGACTGTAAGGTGGATAGAAAGCTGGCTAGATCGTTGGGCTCAACGGGTAGTGATCAATGGCTCCATGTCTAGTTGGCAGCCGGTTTCAAGCGGAGTGCCCCAAGGGTCGGTCCAGGGGCCGGTTTTGTTTAATATCTTTATTAATGATCTGGAGGATGGTGTGGACTGCACTCTCAGCAAGTTTGCAGATGACACTAAACTAGGAGGCGTGGTAGATACGCTGGAGGGTAGGGATCAGATACAGAGGGACCTAGACAAATTAGAGGATTGGGAAAAAAAAAAAAAAAAAAAAAAAAAAAAAACAAACACCCACACCTGATGAGGTTCAACAAGGACAAGTGCAGAGTCCTGCACTTAGGATGGAAGAATCCCATGCATTGCTACAGACTAGGGACCGAATGGCTAGGTAGCAGTTCTGCAGAAAAGGACCTAGGGGTCACAGTGGACGAGAAGCTGGATATGAGTCAACAGTGTGCTCTTGTTGCCAAGGCGGCTAACGGCATTTTGGGCTGTATAAGTAGGGGCATTGCCAGCAGATCAAGGAACGTGATCGTTCCCCTTTATTCGACATTGGTGAGGCCTCATCTAGAATACTGTGTCCAGTTTTGGGCCCACACTACAAGAAGGATGTGGAAAAATTGGAAAGAGTCCAGCGGAGGGCAACAAAAATGATTAGGGGTCTGGAGCACATGACTTATGAGGAGAGGCTGAGAGAACTGGGATTGTTTAGTCTCCAGAAGAGAAGAATGAGGAGGGATTTGATAGCAGCCTTCAACTACCTGAAGGGGGGTTCCAAAGAGGATGGAGCTCGGCTGTTCTCAGTGGTGGCAGATGACAGAACAAGGAGCAACAGTCTCAAGTTGCAGTGGGGGAGGTCCAGGTTGGATATTAGGAAACACTGTTTCACTAGGAGGGTGGTGAAGCACTGGAATGCGTTACCTAGGGAGGTGGTGGAGTCTCCTTCCTTGGAGATTTTGAAGGCCCAGCTTGACAAAGCCCTGACTGGGATGATTTAGTTGGGAATTGGTCCTGCTTTGAGCAGGGGGTTGGACTAGATGACCTCCTGAGGTCCCTTCCAACCCTGATATTCTATGATTCTATTTTTCCCCAACTTCAGATTGTTCATCCTCACCAAACCCTGCCCTGAGTCCTAGGGCAGGTGCCTTGTCCATGAGAACATCCTCCCTCCGTGACCTTAGGCACAGCTCTCCTCTCATTCTCTCCTCCCCCACCCTTCCTCCATAAGCAGGGAAGACTCATCCAACCAAGTACCCTCTTCAAATTAAATTTCCCCTCCAGGAATCCTTGGTCCCTTGTTCTCCCACTCTCTTGCCTGGGCTGTTGCTTCATGCCTGTTTGTTTTCTCTCTGCTCAAGATCTTGCTGGGTTGCTGGAGTGCCATGCAAGTTTTGCATCATCGCATAAATGGCTAGTACAATTCAGCAATGTCAAGCCACATCCGCCCTTTTCAAACTACAACATATGGAAACATGCACTGGGGACAAATCAGAGCATCCTCCGCTGCATTAGTGGAACTGCCTGCAAAGCCCCCTGGTTTGAGAAGTTACTGCCTGACATTCTGAGCTATTAGTGCTCTAGTCCAAGCGCAGCAACACTAATGGCAGAAACTCCATGTCTGAACAATACCAAAGAGAGCACAGGCCTAGAAGGAGCCTATTCTGAGCAGACCTCAGCAACTTCTAAAGCCATACGGTGCTGGACTGCTTCTCTTCCCCCCACCCCCGGTTGGGTCACATGGCCCTGTAACTCCAGACACGCAGTGTCCAAGCCCACAGTGTAACACAGAAGGAACCTGGCTGTCAAAAGGTCAAGTCTAGCTACTGATATGCAACTGCAAAACCTAAAGTGATCCTTTAACATAAGGCCTCAGCATTCACGCCTCCTACAAACAAGCAGGAGCTTTTCCAAGTGCTCAGCATTGGGCTGACCATGCCGCTACTGAAGCGAATGGGAATTTGGCCATACCCTTTGACAAGAGCGGGGGTAGGCCAACGTTGGCAGTCTGAAAAGCCCACACAGAGCAGTCCGTCTCCACACAGTGTTGTGAATCGTTTTCTGAAGTTGTGTTTAGTGTAACTAAAGAGCACATCTGCGAGGTTAAATCCATAGCAGCTCTGCCAAGGACTGGGCAGAGCCCCTGGAGTTTCGGGGAGGTCTTGATGCTTGTTACTGGCCTGGGCTGGTGAAGGGATAGTTAGTAAGTCTGATATATATTACACAATGCAGCTCAGACCTGCTAGTGGTCTGCTAACCAATTCTACTAGGGCAATGGTTTTCAAGTGTTTTGGGCTGCATAACCCTTTCCAAATAAGGTAGTCTACCACATACCCCAATCTGAGATGGGCAGAAGCAGTGGGGGGAGAGGGGGGACACAGGGTCATGTGCCCCCTCCCAGATTTCTGCCTTCCATTTAACAAGGGCTTCTAGAGGTTTTCAAACTGTGGGGCACCCCCCCCTTGGGGGAGGTGTGGAGAAATGTTCGGGGGGAGCAGCAACACAGTGTGGCAGGGCTCAGGAACTGAGTGTCACCTTCACCCCTCTGGGGTGAGCTATCCAGCCCGTCTGACTTGGGGGACAGCTCAAAAATTTTGAAGACCGCCCCCTGGCATTACTACTTGCTCCCCAAATGCTCCTCTGTGCTCCCCTAGGAGGGCCCACCCCATGGTTTGAAAACCTCCGATTCGGAGTCATACAGCAGAAAGGTAACATACACCAATATGGCTGCAGTTTGATTGAAGGGAGATTCAATCTGGATTAGATTGCAAAAAGTTTTACTAAATAAAACGCAGTGTCTGCCATTACAGGCTCTAAAAATAGCAGTGTGGCTGTAAGGATGAGCCACCCGAGCACAATCCGGTCCACGATCCTAGGTGTGTACATGGGTGGCTAGCCCGAGCCACTGTGACCACAATGCTAATTTTAGCGTATTAGCTGGATGAGAGTTAGTTTGTGTTTTCCTGTGGGCTGGGGAGCGTGCTCCCCAACTGCAGCTTACATGTACCCAAAGTGTCAGGGATGGGATGCCTAGTCCAGCAGCAAGAACATCTCTCCCTTCGGCCTTGGGATCCCTGGCCTCAGGGCTGGAGACAGAGAGCTGGCACTGAGGGGCTGGGGAACAAACATCACCCTATGGGGCAAGGTCGGCGCTCTCCTGCCCCCAGCTGCTGCAGTCATTAGCGGCCACTGCTAATACCTGGGTCCCAGGCACGTGCCCTTGGAATACAATCACTGGACCCTACACACCGAGTCCCCAGGGAAGATGAAGGAGAAACCAGCAACTCCAAGTACTCTACCAGCCTGCCACAAGGCCTGTGATTTGAAGCTATACTCCAGCCCCATCAGTGCATGCTGCAAACCCCACCTGTGCGCTCAGGCTCCAGGGGAGGAAGGAGCAAGAAAGCAGTGTCTGAAGTGGGTATTTGAGATCAGCCCTTTTGGCTGGTTAGTTTTTGTAGCGAGGTGACATTTTGCTGCTAAGATTCTCTGACCAGCTGCATTCAAGTGCTCATCAATTGCAGAGATCAACTGAAATACAGCAGACAGGGCCTGTACAGCATACTGCACTGCAGCATGAGCAAGGCAGTGGTTTGTCCTGGCCCATGAATGACAAGGGCACAGCGAGAGTATTTCCCACTAATTCAACTACCCGCGACTAGCCAGGGAGGCACTCACTTGACATGACCAAGAATCTCTTGGCAGTTGTCGTGGAACTTGTTTAGCCATGACATGATCTGCGTGGGTGCTATCAGCAGCAGCGGGCTCGATGGCTGACCAAGGGATGCCTGAAAGAGCAGAACAGGCAAGGAAGAGTCAGTACTGGGGAAATTGCTTCAGAAATAGACTGAGTCCTGCCTTGTGTCAAGGGAGAGGCAGGTGTTGCTCCAATGGTGTCAGTGGAACCACATTCACTGGCACCAGTGGTGAACTTGGCTCCAAGGTTTAAATGGCAGTGAAATAGCTGTGGTACTTACGAATGCTCGCTGTCTCTCCAGCAGAATGTTCAACAAGCCCTAGAAGAGAGAATATGGAAGACTTGTTGTCAGTTACTGTGTAATAAAACCACATCAGTGAAGCAGGGCGGCACTAAGAGCTGATTTCACAGCCACTCCACCAGCTCAGTGAAGTGTGGGGCACCTCTTGAGGGACAAACCAGAGAAAGGTTACATGTAAACTGAAGCACTGCTCCTAGGCCTCCCCACCGATGCTGCCTCTGCCCAGATGGCCTTTGCCCTCCAGAGCAGTGAGAAGGCAATCCTGTAGCCCAACCCCTCGTAAATCTGTGTCCTAAAACCTCATGTCTGAAAGCTACAACCCTTATAAAGGCTGGGGGTGGGGTGGGGGTGAGAGGGCATGGGGAGGAGAAACACTGCAGTTGAGGCAATGTCAGCCAGGAAGGAGAAGACCCTAACCTCCTTTCTGAGTTCTGTGCCATGGTGGTGTTAGCGAGCAGCAGAGAACGCTCAGATCCAACACCTGCTGGTTCTGAAGAGCTAGTGACAAACTACTAAAGTACTTGATATAAGACCTTACCCAGATTCTGCCAAGGATGCAGCTGTCCCTTTCCCCACAAGCCTTGGCGAAAGGGAAGCCCTTCTGTAAAGTGCAAGCTATCGGGGCATGAAACGCAGCCTGCCTGGATCAAGCCAGCATGAACAGGGAGCCTGCTAGTTTGCCGAAGCTTCTTGTGAAAGCATATTCCAAGCAGTGAAGAGTGCTGAATTTATACCCCTAGGAGCTCAAGAACCCCCAGAAACAGGTACTGCAAAACTCCAAGTTTATTCACCCAGCCCCAGCAACATGCTGGAACCCAGACTTGCAGGGACCAGTGCTAGGAAGAGACAAGATTAGTAGCAGAGCAGAATTCAGCAAGGCTTGGGAAATTCCACAGTGGGCAGAACAGCTTATGAGATACAGCTGGGAGGCTACAACCAATATTAATTCCAGGAACATCTAAAAACAGGAACAACAAAATTGCATGGAGCAGAGCAGGGCAGGACATTTGATGGAGACACTGGAATGGTTACAGAGTCAAGCAGGAGTGAAACATTCACAGGAGAAAATGAGCAGCACACAACAGAACTTTCTGTGACAAGAGCCACCGCTGAAGTGGATACAACCCACAATCAGCTGGGAACTTGCCTTCTCTAACTCTGTCCTCCCCCAGCGATACTCACTGTGTGATGATCAGCATGGATGTGAGAGACAAACACAGCGGCTATGTTGCACAGGATTTTGTCCACCTGGTCCCCATAGTGGCGACAGAGCTGGCCAAACGTTCCCTCCCCACAGTCCAGGAGCAGCGCCTGGGTAGAGCTGGAGAGAGGAAAGAGTGGGTGTATTGCTGGCAGTAACCAGAATGGATGACAACAAATGAATGCTGCCCACCACGCCAGCTCAGGGTGTGATCTGGAAAGGCAGCAAACACCATTTCTGCCTCTAGTGCTGTCTCTCCGTAGAAAGGACCTGGAGGGGCCAACTTTGAGAGTTCAGTCTCCATAGCAGCTTCAGCTATTGTTCTCTGACCTGATGCAGACAGGAATGGGGACACCTGATGTCAAGCAGAGTGGTGGTCCTAACAGGCCCTGTGAAGGCAGTCACAAGACCACCTGTGGGAAGCACTTTGCCTTTCTACAATGAGAATCTTGAGTACGTTTGGACTAGTGACCAAGGTTCAACATTCCCAGACCCATCCCCAATCCCTTCAGCATCTGCAGGGTTAATAGGTCCATGAACTCCAAGTGAGGCACACATTCAGTATGCTGGCACATCTGTATAGCCATCCACATGACAGACCTCTTCCCGCCCCTGGCGATTCCACATGTACTGGAAGGGAAAAGTACAGAGTGCTAGCATTTACCTGCTATTTATCAGTGTGGAGCTGACGTTCCGGATTTTCATTGGAATTGCAGAGCCTGTTCCTAGGAAAACGATTTCTGGGTAATTCTCAGTTTTACCTAGAGAAAATATGTAACATGCTTTGCATTAATGCTAGCAAGAGCCTGCTGCATTGTGGTATGATCAGCTCCCAGCCAGGTTAGATGTTAAATATTTAAGCATAAGATCTCCAGATCCTGCCTCAGGCTAGTCAGCTCGTCCAACTGGGTCTTGACCCCTAGCCTCCAAGCTCACCACAGCATCAATGCTAATGGAGTGGGGATGGGAAAAAAGGGACAAAATCTTCTAAAATGATAGCCGGACACCTTGCTGCATGTCCACCTAGAATGGAGGCAGGCGAGTCAGGACTGGGCTTGGTAGTGACGGACATACACTGCCATCCAATGAGAAGGGACATGGCCCTCACGATAGGATTGCAGACAAGCTGTACTGGCTTTTCCTGTTGTCATGATTTAAATGTTGATTCTCTGCCCCGTGTCACACACAGTGGCACCAGTGCATAGCCAGATGACCAGATCTGGGCTCCAGAAGGAGCCAGCTGTGGACTAGATGCTGCTCTTCCTATACTCCACCACGTGGGCAGCATGTTAGAGGAACACTGACCGTTTGGGATCACAATTTTAAAAACCCAAAGCAACCAGTGTTGAGCAGAGCACTGCAGTAGAATGCAATGCTGGGGTTTTGTTGGTGATTAACACCCCCGCCTCCCTTGCAGTGCTGGAACCCCAAACCCAGCACCCTCAAGAGCTAAGAATGCAAACTGGCTTGTGCCATGTTGAATGACAATGAACAAGTGGGAATGAGCCCATCCCATGCTCTGCAGGGCATTCAAAACGACCCTAACAATACGCCAAGTTCATTAGCATGCAGGGTGATGGGAATATTTCGCCTGGACAGCATCCCCTTAGAACACAAGTCCCCAGTTTGTTTCTATCCAACAACTCAACCCACCTCCCCGGTCAAGCCAGACCTTTCTGCTACTTCAAAGCACCCTGCACACTCTCCTCACCTGACCTGACCGGCCCAGCCTGCAGGCTCTCTCTGCATTCCTTCACACGGTCCTGGAAGCCAGGGAGCTCCAGGGCTTCAGCCACAAATTCACTGGAATTGCAGACAGCAACCACATCCCTGAAAGGATCCACAGGCCACAGATCAGGATGTGGCTGGGGAGGGAGGGGGCAGCTGAAGAGTTTAATTTATGGGGCAAAGTGTCAGATTACTGCTTAGATACTAGCCTAGTATGAAAGTTTCCTTAACAGTCCCCAGATGTGCCTGCTTTAAAACTACCATCCACCAGAGGGTAGTAAAACTCCTCATATCCAGGATTGCCAGCAGACTGCAGGAGGCGCATGGGCTCTTGGAAATGGGTAACTAACTCCAGCAAGAGGGAATCATTGCATGACCTCAGGATTTAAGGGCTACATAGTGCACTGGGTCCCAGTGAGTCCTGCACAGCTCAGGGGCAGCATACCAGTTTCAGAGCCAATCTTCTTGCATGGTCAGGAATATCCTGACAAGATTTCAGGACTGTTATCACGCACCGGTAGAGTGAAGCCTAAATGTTTAAACAGAATTCATTCCCCTTCCTCACAACTGAATTTGAGACTTCCCTCTTCCTCTGAAGCCATCAGGCACAGCTGGAGACAGGACACTGGACAGGGAGGACCAGTGGTACACAGACCTTTCTTAGATGGCTGGCTGGCGGGTCTTGCTCACACTCAGGGTCGTAACGATGTGGGGTTTGGAAGGAATTCTGTCCCCCCTTCCCCCATCAGACTAGCAGGTACAACAGTGTGTGTTTTCCCTTCTGCAGCATGGGAAATCTCTCACCTGCTGGGATCATCTGGGCATGTCTCCCCTAACACTGGTCTACAATTTTTGAGAAGTCGTCTGCTTCAGAGACAAAATGTGCTATTTATTATGTATTTTGAAGTGCTGAATTCAAATATGACAATTAAAACAACTGATTGGCTACTGTTTCTAAGATATTTAAGTTTTTACATTTTATGTTTATGTATATTGTGTAGATAGAGTTTTAATCAAATTGTAAACCGAGGTCTTTTCATGTGTTTATGGTTGCTTTACATAATATTTCACCTGTCCTGTTTATGTAACACTTTAAAAATCAGCAAAAGGGTTATATAAATAAAATTTATTATGAAACAAAAGGCAAAAAACTATGTACATAGTTTAGTCCTATTCAGTGTCTACTCGGCGCTTCTTGGCTTCTCTTGTATTCATTAAATGGAGCATCTCGTCACTGTCCAGCAATAGTCTGCAAGCATTGATGGGCTCCATTTGCCCTGATAGCGTTTCTCCATTGTTGCAATGTCCTGGTGAAATCGCTCGCCGTGCTCGTCGCTCACTGCTCCGCAGTTCGGTGGGAAAAAAAATCTAGATGAGAGTGCAAAAAATGTATCTTTAGTGACATGTTGCAACCAAGGCTTTTGTATGCCTTGAGGAGGTTTTCCACCAACAACCTGTAGTTGTCTGCCTTGTTCTTTCCGAGAAAATTTATTGCCACTAACTAGAAGGCTTTCCATGCCGCCTTTTCCTTGCCATGCAATGCATGGTCAAATGCATCATCTCGACCCACAAAGACATCTTCCTTTATCTTAGCTTCACTTAACCTTGGAAATTTTCTACAGAGGTACTTGAAAGCTGCTTGTGTTTTGTCAATGGCCTTGACAAAGTTCTTCATCAGACCCAGCTTGATGTGTAAGGGTGGTAACAAAATCTTCCTTGATTCAACAAGTGGTGGATGCTGAACACTTTTCCTTCCAGGCTCCAATGACTGTCGGAGTGGCTGATCTTTCTTGATGTAGTGGGAATCTCTTGCACAACTATCCCATTCGCAGAGAAAACAGCAGTACTTTGTGTATCCAGTCTGCAGACCAAGCAAGAGAGCAACAAACTTCAAATCGCCACAGAGCTGCCACTGATGTTGGTCATAGTTAATGCACCTCAAAAGTTGTTTCATGTTGTCATAGGTTTCCTTCATATGGCCTGCATGACCAACTGGAATTGATGGCAAAACATTGCCATTGTGCAGTAAAACAGCTTTAAGACTCGTCTTCGATGAATCAATGAACAGTCTCCACTCATCTGGATCGTGAACGATGTTGAGGGCTGCCATCACACCATCGATGTTGTTGCAGGCTACAACATCACCTTCCATGAAGAAGAATGTGACAAGATCCTTTTGACGATCACGGAACATGGAATCCCTAACATCACCTGCCAGAAGATTCCACTGCTGTAGTCTGGAGCCCAACTGCTCTGCCTTACTCTTGGGTAGTTCCAAATCCCTGACAAGGTCATTCAGTTCACCTTTTGTTATGAGGTGTGGTTCAGAGGAGAAGGATGGGAGAAATGTGGGACCTGTGACATTGATGGTTCAGGACCAGAAGTTTCATCCTCTTCGTCTGACTCAAGTGAGAATGATTCTGGTGCATCAGGAACCAGCAGTCCTTCTCCGTGGGGTACTGGGCGTATAGCTGATGGAATGTTTGGATAATGCACAGTCCACTTTTTCTTCTTTGACACACCTTTCCCAACTGGAGGCACCATGCAGAAGTAACAATTGCTGGTATGATCTGTTGGCTCTCTCCAAATCATTGGCACTGCAAAAGGCATACATTTCCTTTTCCTGTTCAACCACTGGCAAAGATTTGTTGCACAAGTGTTGCAGCGTATGTGTGGGGCCCACCTCTTGTCCTGATCTCCAATTTGCAGCCAAAATAAAGGCTCTCTTAACCATAGTGGTTATACTGCGCTTTTGTGATGCAAAAGTCACTTCACCCCAAACATAGCAGAAGTTATCTGCACTGTTCACACAAGTACAAGGCATCTCTGCTCACTTTGGCTAAACAGAAATGTGTCCCTTTGCAAAAATCAAACACTGACAAATAGGAGAGCACGACACTGTATGATTCCTAGAGCTGATACAGGGCAATTTATTCAGCAGAGTGATGTAAGCTTCGTTATGATTGCATCATCCATGACTTCTAGAAATAACATGATGCAATTCATATCATGTATGACGCAATACCAGCTTCAGATTGCATCATTCATTGTTTTGCCTAAAAAGCAAGTACTGTCCAAACCCAGTCATAGATTTAGTCATAGATCCAGTCAAAGATGTATTTTAGTCATTTCTGGTTTAAATTGAGATCCCCTCTCTTTATAACTCACTTATCCTCCGCCATTCCCAAGTCAAGGGTCATATATACTGACCCAATAGCCTATCTTGAAAACTAGAGCCAATCAACAATTCTAAGCATCATTTTCATTCTCAGTGACCCAGAATTAGTAAAGTTTGACTACATTTATTTCAGAAGCATTTTGGCTGTAGAGCAGTGTAATCAGTTCCTTGCCATTGCAGGGGTCTTGGGCATTGGTACCCCCTAGGTCTCTCCTGTTCTCAGCCTGGGGCACACCACCGTTTAGTATCTGGAGGACAAATGCTTAGTCTAACACAAGCCATGGGATTTGATACAGGGGTAACAGAGTGTAATGTAATGGCCTGTGATATACAGGTCGGACTAGATCAGTGGTTCTCAACCAGGGGTATGCATATCCCCGAGGGCACGCAGAGGTCTTCTGGGCGTATAATCAACTCATCAAGGTATTTGTCTAGTTTTACAACAGGCTACATAAAAAGCACTAGCTAAGTCAGTACAAACTAAAATTTCATACAGACAATAACTTGTTTATCTTGCTCTATACACTGAAATGTAAGTGAGATATTTCTATTCCAGTTGGCTTATTTTATAATTATATGGTAAAAATAAAAAAGTCAGCAATTTCAGTAAGTGTGCTCTGACACTTTTCTATTTTTATGTCTGATGTTGTAAGCAAGTTGTTTTTAAAGTGAGGTGAGCCATGGGCTATGCAAGACAAATCAGACTCGTGAAAGAGGTACAGTAGTCTGGAAACACTGAGAACCATTGGATTAGATCTAATGATTCCTTCTTGCCTTAAAAACTATGAAATCTCTATGACGGAAGACATACATTTAGGCATCCACTTGTACATTACACCTACAGGTCCAGTCAAATGTAGAGTCTAAGTGCTCTGGAGCACAGAGTCTTAGTAGAGATTTGTGCAGCATTCAACAAAATGGGGCCCTTGGATTTCTTTGGGGACCCCACAATGCAACCCCCCCTCCACATCCAAACACCCCCCCCACTCCCCCCCACAACTAGCTGTTCATAGTTTCTCCAGGGTTCTGGTCCTGCACAGACTGGCCCAGAATCAGAGTGCAAAGGTGACTTCAAGCCACCTTTGCTGCACCACCACTATTTAGATGCTGAATGCTCCTTAATCTCAGCTCATCGTCTGATCTTTTAAAATGACTTCTGCACCCATGCAGGTGCCCCCCAAGGCAGGAGGCCAGATCTCTCTTCAGTTTATATATAACCGAGGGTACCAACCTCTGCCACTGCAGTTTGGGTCTCAGCTGGTATCTCAGGAGACACTCTCCCCGCACAACAGGAACGCTGAAAGTGGCCTCTTCTTCCTGGAGAGGAGACAGAAGGAGCAACATGTAAGCGTGCACAAGCTCGCCTCTGCAGACACCTGCAGCCAGGCGCAGCCTCTTACCCGACTCTGGTAGCTGGTTAGCAGTGGGAAGATTTCTGAGTGAATGAGGTTCAGCTGGGTTTGAATCTTGTGGCTGCGGAGACAGTGCACAGTGTTTGCCTTTTCATTAAGTATCAAGTGTTCAGTTGTGGGTCCAAACCTGGAGAAAGAAAGAAGGAATAGTAAGATACATGTCCAGATACAAGACTACTTCAGCTCCAATCCACTGCCGGGCACCTGATGCCGTTAACTAACCACTGCTCTCTGAACCAATATATGCCCTGACCCACGGCTGTTATTAGCCAGTCTGGGATCACTGAGTTTGTGGGTTATGCTTCCTTCAAGGTTATTTTAAGTCAACGTAATTAAATAAAAACCATGTACCTTTCCAGCCACTGTTTGTACCGGCTGTCTCGAAGCACTGACTCTGGGGTGATGTGAATAACCAAGGCCACATGACCCTCAGCCTTCCCTTCTTGGTACCTAGAATAGACATTTAAGATCAAAGATAACAACAAGCTTGGCTCCTATTACAGAGATCTCACATCCTTACCTAAGATGACAAACAAGGCTGCTCTCCAGAATCTATTTACTACCAAGGACACCTTAGAGCATAAACAATTTCCGCCAGGAAGCCTAGCAGAGAGGGTAAAGCTCAGATCTGAGAGTCAAGGAGTTCTGGGTTCTACTCCACACTCGCCAAGATCCACAGTGGCCTTGGGCCTCTGATCCCACTGCTTCCATCTATACGAGGGACAATGCCTCACAAGCAAGAGGGAGGCCAAGGACAGGGTAGGCCCATTACTCAGTGAGTGTGGAAAAGACAACAACAGAAAATGTGGAAATGGCAGAAGTCCTAAACAACTGTGTCTCAGTTTTCACCAAAAAGTTTAGTAGCAATTGGACATCTAACATCGTGAATGCCAGTAAAAATGGAGGCAGGATAAGAGGTATCATTTAGGATAAGGAAAGAACAAGTTAAAAGTGACCTAGACAAGTTGGAGATCTTCAAGTCACCAGGGCTTGATGAAATACATCCTAGAATACTCAAGGAGCTGACTGAGGAGATATCTGAGCCATTAGCGATTATTTCTGAAAAGTCATGGAAGATGTGTGAGGTTCCGCAGGACAGGGAAAGAGTAACTATAGTGCCAATCTATTTAAAAAAAAATAGAAAAAATAAGTGTGACAGGACAACCCAAGGAATTACAGACCAGTCAGACTAACTTCGATAACTGGAAAGAACGGAATAATCAATTTGCAAAGTAGAAGATAATAAGGTGATAAGTAATAGTCAGCATGGATTTGTTAAGAACAAATTGTGTTAAACCAACCTGATAGTTTTCTTCAACAGGTAACAAGCCTTGTAGCTTTTTTTTTTTTTTTTGGGGGGAGGGGAGGGGGAAGAGGTTAACCAGTAGATGTTGTACATCTTTACTTTAGTAAGGTTTTTGATACTATCTAACAATCTTC